>NC_057794.1:425591897-425609244 GCF_018294505.1 Triticum aestivum | reverse complement strand
AAAAGAAATGCCACAGTCGGGCGTCTGAGCGACACCACATAAAGGGCTTTAAAAGAAATGCCACAGTTGGGCGTCTGAGCGACACCACATAAAGGGCTTTAAAAGAAATGCCACAGTCGGGCGTCTGAGCGACACCGCATAAAGGGCTTTAAAATAAACAATCATAGTGAATATCCCGGAGGTAGAACCATCCCGGAGATACTCGATAATAACAATAATATCACGGGTTAGTCAATAATAATAATAATCATAATTATCACAAGTCACCAGTAGTATTCCAGTTCTGGTTTAACAGTTATCACCTCCGAAGACCGACACTAAGACCGACACTTGACCCGTCCCAGACTGTAATCCTTAACCATGGACACGGCTATTCGAATAGGTTTTAATCTCTGCAGAGGGTGTACTCTTTACCCACGAGTAATGGATTTCCTTTAGTCCATCGGGACTAATTCCGCTTACGGTCTTTTAAATGAAAACACACCTGACTTGCACACACCAGCTTAACTTACCGGTGTCTGGAATCACCCACGACACCCGTTAAGCAAAACTCTAAGTGGGGAGGCTACAACCTCGATTAGCATGGGATCACAAAATTTATACCGCGCGCAAAACTGGGGGAGCTACCCCCTCGGCTACAACCGAAACACCCATGCCCCCTGATCGGATGACTGGCTTTAATCCATGGCCGTGGTACCCTCATCCCGGCCCCTCTGTACGGTGTGTGCTAGAAAGGGGTTGACAAATTACTGAACCGTACCCTACCTGTGGCAGGGACAAGTGGTAGCACGAAACAAGTGTGGGGGTTGCTGGAACAAGACTCGATCTACGGTCGACTCAGGAGGTTTATAGTTTCCTGCATAACATATATAACAAATATACTTCAACCAATCCAATCAACACTCATTATATCTTACTATGCCATACTAGACATACCCGTCCCGACGGAGGCCGGCGACAAGCTCACACCTACCCAAGGCAGAGGCTTTCCCGGATTCCTTTCCGGCATGCATGCAAGACACATGAGGATGATTATCATCATAAGTGTGTTTATTTCCAACAGCATGGAAATCACTATTATGCACTCATGCATATGATCATATCACATGAAATAACAAGTCCTTCGAAATGCGGTGGTGTTAAAAATGTATCAACGATCACACCAAAATATTATGCCGGGATTCAGAATGCTTGCCTTCAACGTGTGGTAAGTCAGGGTGTACTTCAAAACTTTTGAAAGTTTCTCCTCTCTTCAAAAATCCTATTTTAGCAATATAAAGAATTAACACACAAAATAAAAACAGCACCAAAAGTTGTTTTAAATTTTTTTCAAATAAATCTTAAAATAAACTAGACAATATTTGAGAGAGGTAGGAAAAAGAATTAATTCATTTGGAGTTATATTTAAAAAGATAAAGCCAGTCAAAGATTTGGCCAAAATCTATTTTTAAAATAAAAATAGAAAAGAAAACGTTTCAGACTGGAATACGTTTTCGGAGCTGAGGAAACGTACTTCGTGGTTTTACGCTTTCACTTAACACGCGTGGCGGCGGGGTGGGTCGCTGACAGTGGGCCCGCCTGGCCCACTGGTCAGGTTTGACCAGTCGCCGCGCCCCTTCTCCCTCCTCTGCCCGAGCGAGGCGGGGCTCCGGCGATCGTCGCCGGCGAAGGGAGGCTCCTCGAGGGAATCCGAGGCCAGGGATGGATCCACCTCTCCTAGGCGGTCCTCCCGGTGGTCGACTGGCCGGCGGGGACGGAGGGGTTCCTCGGCGGCGAGCTCCGCGGCGGAGGGAGCTTCAGTGACGGAGTGGTTTTGGGGTGAATGTGGTTCCCGATCAAAATCAAGTGGGGGGTTGGGTTCCTGGAGGGGAGGAGGTGTTCTTGGCGAAGAGAATTGGGAGGGAGAGGCCCTGGTGGCGCTGGGAGAGCTGGGGCCATGGCGGCGGCCGCTATTGCCGGAGGTGGGGAAGACGACCTCCTCAGGTCGATTGGCTGCAATGGGGAGACTAGGGGAGTGTACTGAGGCCGCCTGCGAACGGAACGTGCTCGGGGGCCTCCTTAAATAGGCGTTCGGGGTCGGTTCCGACGGTGGCCGCGGATAAGGTCGCCGGCGACCGTCTTTCTGTAGCCGCGGGGTGTCGTGGCGACGACGAGAGCTAGCGGACAAGGTTGAGGATGAGCTTGGGCTGTGCCGGGGCCAGGTGGCGAGCCGGGGTGGCTTGGGCGGTGCTGAATGGAGCAGGGGCTGTCGGGCGGCGGCGGCGGCTAGCTCTTGGCCTGCCGGGCGCGGCGGGGGCTGCTTGGCGCGTTGCTGCGAGGAGGGGAGCGCGTGGCGTGGTGCTGCAGAGCGGGCCAAAGCCGTGGGGGCCAGCGTGTCGGCTCGGGCGCGCGGCTGCAATACGCGCGCTCTGGGCGCGTCCAGAGCATGCACTGAAGGTGTTCGGCGTAATGTCGTGGCATGCTATAGGTCACCGGTGAGTCTGGCAAGCCACAGAACTAGGTTATAGGTAGAGGGAAACTCAAGGGACAAGTTGGTTTGGTCATGTGGTCAAGTTCACAATGTAGGCTTGAGATCATGCCAATTCAGCCCATGCACTCTAGGTGTTTGTCAAAATGCCAAAGGCACCTAGGCTATTCTTGGAGGGGCCAAATCTTCCAGGTTAGTGTCTCTTTGGACGCAAGAGGGAGTGGTGAAGTTAGTTTGCATAAAGGAGACACTTGCTAGTGCAAGTTTTGCAAAACTTCAATTCTATACAGAAAGCAAAAGGCATTGTTGCAAGCACTTAGAATCATCCAATGGGTCCACTCTCCTGGACTTAGGGGTTTAGTAGGGTGGTCTACAAGTAGGAAAAGGAATCACAGCAAAAGGAGCAAGTTAAAGTATAGCTGTAGTACAAAACCTCAAGTTGGACCAGAATGGAAATGAGGATGATTCACTCAAATTTTTCAAATAACATAGCTGGGTTTTTGCATAAAGCTGAAATAATATGCTTCTACTGACATCCCATAATTTTGGTGGAGGCTAGAAAGAATTATTTAAAAGGGTTGTAGTGCAAGGTTGCTCTCTGGACCAGAGAAGAAAATTGGGTGTAGAGCTCAAAATATTTCAAGAATAAGAGATATTTTTGTATAAAAGTGATTCAAAAACATCACATGACATCTCCAAATTTTGGTTGGATTTTTAGATAAATATATCAAATGGTTGTAGTTCAAATATGGCCATATAACCTTGAAAAACTATTTTCAAGAAAATAAAGATCAAGCAGATTAATTATATAATTAGCTCTACTAATAAAAGAAAAGTTTTTTCTTGAGAGGTTAAACAAGTCCAATAACATATTTGAAAAGTTTTCTCTTTGGGGAAAACTCCATAATAGCAAGGGAGAAAGGTTCAAAAATCAAAAAGGGAGCCTAGAAAATCAAAGTTTTAGTTTCCTGGCAAAATTTTAATTAATGAAACAAGGTCAAAATTTTGGGGTGTCACAACACTACCCCCCTTAAAAGAAAATCTCGTCCTCGAGATTTGTTAGGAGTTGTTTTGAAAATACCTTTCCTGTGAGCTAGAACCAAAGGATTCATCCATAGCACAAACTTGCGTCGTCGAGGTTGGCAGCTACGCCCGGGATAAAAAAATGCAATCGCACATCAACATACTCATGCATGGCTACTATTAAAAACAGGAGTGCACAAGCAGACAGCATCTAATTATGGTGACACAGGGTCACAAGATTGCAAGGCGAGGTCATTCTAAGGCTCGGTATCCTTTGAGCGATTTTAGTCTACCTCGTTCATATCTAAGAGGGCTTGCTTCGCGGATGCCGAGGTTTCTCCACGGTTTACACCGTCGGAAACAGCTGGAGAGGGTTGAGGGGCTGCAGGCTCGGGGCAGCGATGATGACCATCGTGGGGATTGTTGGCCACAATCCCGTTGGAGTGTGCTCCCCAAAGACGACGAAGTACTTCTGGGGTCATCAAGGTATTTTGGATGATGGCCGGGGCTGTGCTGTGTTGAGGCTAGCGTGCCCTTTTTAGGGAAAAAGGGAACAAAGTCTTCCCTCGCACGCTTGCGAATAAGACAGATTACTAGCGCGTGACTGACAGGCTAGGTTGATAGGCTGGGCACCGACTGCCAAAAGTGTCGGGGTCTCTATGTGGCTATCTTGCACGGGAAGCTTGGCTGGGGTTTTTGGTTAGGGTCTGATGGGTTGGTTTGCCTAAGTTTTCGACCTGGCTAAGATAGGATTAGCCAATGGTCAGCCTGGCTCTGATACCAAGTCTGTCACGACCGGTTTTCCGGGTAATAAATTTCCAGAAAAGACCGTCGTGCTCATCAGCCCCAGGATTACTGTTAGCTGATGAGGCTCCAACTTGATACAGAAATTCCAAGCAACATACAAAATATGCAGTACAAGACCATTCTGGCCTGTGAGTACAACAAATGGTTTCTAGTGGTTGATGGCGGAAGCGGTTTGTGGATCATCAGTGTCTATGGGACTCCAATTCCCACAGGAACAGCTGACCAGGTTAACTCCTATCTTCGCGAGGCTGCTATCTCCATTGCTTAGGTTCCGGGGCTGTCATCGCGTCACTCCTCTCCGTGCAAGAAAATCTGGCCAAGACAATAGCCAGGGACAAGCCAGTGAGTACTTTGAATGTACTCGCAAACATTATGAACACAGGTATAATATAACCATGATGTGCTGAAAATATTTATGCTCATGACGTCAGTCACAAAAGATAAATAAAACTCTGATGCATGCAAGCAAGTTATTTATAACAATGCAATTACATAGTAGTATTAAAATATATGAAACAAATAACAAGCAATGCCACAGTCGGGCGTCTGAGCGACACCGCATAAAGGGCTTTAAAACAAATGCCACAGTCGGGCGTCTGAGCGACACCGCATAAAGGGCTTTAAAATAAATGCCACAGTCGGGCGTCTGAGCGACACCGCATAAAGGGCTTTAAAATAAACAATCATAGTGAATATCCCGGAGGTAGAACCATCCCGGAGATACTCGATAATAACAATAATATCACGGGTTAGTCAACAATAATAATAATCATAATTATCACAAGTCACCAGTAGTATTCCAGTTCTGGTTTAACAGTTATCACCTCCGAAGACCGACACTAAGACCGACACTTGACCCGTCCCAGACTGTAATCCTTAACCATGGACACGGCTATTCGAATAGGTTTTAATCTCTGCAGAGGGTGTACTCTTTACCCACGAGTAACGGATTTCCTTTAGTCCATCGGGACTAATTCCGCTTACGGTCTTTTAAATGAAAACACACCTGACTTGCACACACCAGCTTAACTTACCGGTGTCTGGAATCACCCACGACACCCGTTAAGCAAAACTCTAAGTGGGGAGGCTACAACCTCGATTAGCATGGGATCACAAAATTTATACCGCGCGCAAAACTGGGGGAGCTACCCCCTCGGCTACAACCGAAACACCCATGCCCCCTGACCGGATGACTGGCTTTAATCCATGGCCGTGGTACCCTCATCCCGGCCCCTCTGTACGGTGTGTGC
The DNA here is from genome assembly GCF_018294505.1 of Triticum aestivum. Classification (NCBI taxonomy): domain Eukaryota; kingdom Viridiplantae; phylum Streptophyta; class Magnoliopsida; order Poales; family Poaceae; genus Triticum; species Triticum aestivum. The sequence continues at coordinate 425,603,697 of NC_057794.1, read as the reverse complement.
TAGAAAGGGGTTGACAAATTACTGAACCGTACCCTACCTGTGGCAGGGACAAGTGGTAGCACGAAACAAGTGTGGGGGTTGCTGGAACAAGACTCGATCTACGGTCGACTCAGGAGGTTTATAGTTTCCTGCATAACATATATAACAAATATACTTCAACCAATCCAATCAACACTCATTATATCTTACTATGCCACACCGGACATACCCGTCCCGACGGAGGCCGGCGACAAGCTCACACCAACCCAAGGCAGAGGCTTTCCCGGATTCCTTTCCGGCATGCATGCAAGACACATGAGGATGATTATCATCATAAGTGTGTTTATTTCCAACAGCATGGAAATCACTATTATGCACTCATGCATATGATCATATCACATGAAATAACAAGTCCTTCGAAATGCGGTGGTGTTAAAAATGTATCAACGATCACACCAAAATATTATGCCGGGATTCAGAATGCTTGCCTTCAATGTGTGGTAAGTCAGGGTGTACTTCAAAACTTTTGAAAGTTTCTCCTCTCTTCAAAAATCCTATTTTAGCAATATAAAGAATTAACACACAAAATAAAAACAGCACCAAAAGTTGTTTTAAATTTTTTTCAAATAAATCTTAAAATAAACTAGACAATATTTGAGAGAGGTAGGAAAAAGAATTAATTCATTTGGAGTTATATTTAAAAAGATAAAGCCAGTCAAAGATTTGGCCAAAATCTGTTTTTAAAATAAAAATAGAAAAGAAAACGTTTCAGACTGGAATACGTTTTCGGAGCGGAGGAAACGTACTTCGTGGTTTTACGCTTTCACTTAACACGCGTGGCGGCGGGGTGGGTCGCTGACAGTGGGCCCGCCTAGCCCACTGGTCAGGTTTGACCAGTCGCCGCGCCCCTTCTCCCTCCTCTGCCCGAGCGAGGCGGGGCTCCGGCGATCGTCGCCGGCGAAGGGAGGCTCCTCGAGGGCATCCGAGGCCAGGGATGGATCCACCTCTCCTAGGCGGTCCTCCCGGTGGTCGACTGGCCGGCGGGGACGGAGGGGTTCGTCGGCGGCGAGCTCCGCGGCGGAGGGAGCTTCGGTGACGGAGTGGTTTTGGGGTGAATGTGGTTCCCGATCAAAATCAAGTGGGGGGTTGGGTTCCTGGAGGGGAGGAGGTGTTCTTGGCGAAGAGAATTGGGAGGGAGAGGCCCTGGTGGCGCTAGGAGAGCTGGGGCCATGGCGGCGGCCGCTGCTGCCGGAGGTGGGGAAGACGACCTCCTCAGGTCGATTGGCTGCAATGGGGAGACTAGGGGAGTGTACTGAGGCCGCCTGCGAACGGAACGTGCTCGGGGGCCTCCTTAAATAGGCGTTCGGGGTCGGTTCCGACGGTGGCCGCGGATAAGGTCGCCGGCGACCATCTTTCTGTAGCCGCGGGGTGTCGTGGCGACGACGAGAGCTAGCGGACAAGGTTGAGGATGAGCTTGGGCTGTGCCGGGGCCAGGTGGCGAGCCGGGGTGGCTTGGGCGGTGCTGAACGGAGAAGGGGCTGTCGGGCGGCGGCGGCGGCTAGCTCTTGGCCTGCCGGGCGCGGCGGGGGCTGCTTGGCGCGTTGCTGCGAGGAGGGGAGCGCGTGGCGTGGTGCTGCAGAGCGGGCCAAAGCCGTGGGGGCCAGCGTGTCGGCTCGGGCGCGCGGCTGCAATACGCGCGCTCTGGGCGCGTCCAGAGCATGCACTGAAGGTGTTCGGCGTAATGTCGTGGCATGCTACAGGTCACCGGTGAGTCTGGCAAGCCACAGAACTAGGTTATAGGTAGAGGGAAACTCAAGGGACAAGTTGGTTTGGTCATGTGGTCAAGTTCACAATGTAGGCTTGAGATCATGCCAATTCAGCCCATGCACTCTAGGTGTTTGTCAAAATGCCAAAGGCACCTAGGCTATTCTTGGAGGGGCCAAATCTTCCAGGTCAGTGTCTCTTTGGACGCAAGAGGGAGTGGTGAAGTTAGTTTGCATAAAGGAGACACTTGCTAGTGCAAGTTTTGCAAAACTTCAATTCTGTACAGAAAGCAAAAGGCATTGTTGCAAGCACTTAGAATCATCCAATGGGTCCACTCTCCTGGACTTAGGGGTTTAGTAGGGTGGTCTACAAGTAGGAAAAGGAATCACAGCAAAAGGAGCAAGTTAAAGTATAGTTGTAGTACAAAACCTCAAGTTGGACCAGAATGGAAATGAGGATGATTCACTCAAATTTTTCAAATAACATAGCTGGGTTTTTGCATAAAGCTGAAATAATATGCGTCTACTGACATCCCATAATTTTGGTGGAGGCTAGAAAGAATTATTTAAAAGGGTTGTAGTGCAAGGTTGCTCTCTGGACCAGAGAAGAAAATTGGGTGTAGAGCTCAAAATATTTCAAGAATAAGAGATATTTTTGTATAAAAGTGATTCAAAAACATCACATGACATCTCCAAATTTTGGTTGGATTTTTAGATAAATATATCAAATGGTTGTAGTTCAAATATGGCCATATAACCTTGAAAAACTATTTTCAAGAAAATAAAGATCAAGCAGATTAATTATGTAATTAGCTCTACTAATAAAAGAAAAGTTTTTTCTTGAGAGGTTAAACAAGTCCAATAACATATTTGAAAAGTTTTCTCTTTGGGGAAAACTCCATAATAGCAAGGGAGAAAGGTTCAAAAATCAAAAAGGGAGCCCAGAAAATCAAAGTTTTAGTTTCCTGGCAAAATTTTAATTAATGAAACAGGGTCAAAATTTTGGGGTGTCACACATCTTTATCATAAAAATACCAAACATATTATCTTATCATATCTATCAGATCTCACTTTCGTAAGTGACCGTGAAGGGATTGACAACCCCTTTATTGCGTTGGTTGCGAGGATTTTATTTGTTTGTGTAGGTGTGAGGGACTCGCGTGTGGCCTCCTAGTGGATTGATACATTGGTTCTCAAAAAATGAGGCAAATACTTACGCTACTTTGCTGCATCACCCTTTCCTCTTCAAGGGAAAACCAACGCAGTGCTCAAGAGGTAGCAAGCATCATCATCACGCCATCGTGCTGACGTAACTCACCCTCGAAGCTCTACTGGATCAGAGTTCGTGGGACGTCACCGAGCTGAACATGTGCTGAACTCGGAGGTGCCGTACGTTCGGTACTTGGATCGGTCGGATCATGAAGACGTACATCAATCGCGTTCTCATAACGCTTCCGCTTACGGTCTACGAGGGTATGTGGACGAAACTCGCCCCTCTCGTTGCTATGCATCACCATGATCTTGCGTGTGCGTAGGATTTTTTTGAAATTACTGTGTTCCCCAACATCTTCACCCCGACCAGTAGAGCAAAGAGTTGCTCCTCAACCTACTGAACCTACTGAAAATGTTTACTTTGAAATTCCTTCGGGTATGATAGAGAAACTGTTAGCTAATCCTTTTACAGGAGATGGAACATTGCATCCCGATTTGCACCTAATCTATGTGGATGAAGTTTGTCGATATTTAAGCTTGCAGGTATGCTCGAGGATGTTATCAAGAAGAAGGTCTTCCCTTTATCTTTTAAGGGAAAAGGCATTGACATGGTTTAGGCTATGCGATGATATTGGATCATGGAATTACAACCGATTGAAATTGGAATTTCATCAGAAGTTTTATCCTATGCATCTGGTTCATCGTGATCATAATTATATATATAATTTTTGGCCTCGCGAAGGAGAAAGTATCTCTCAAGCTTGGGGGAGGCTAAGTCAATGTTATATTCATGCCCCAATCATGAGCTCGCAAGAGAAATTATTATTCAAAATTTTTATGCTCGGCTTTCTCTCAATAATCGCTCCATGCTCGATACTTCTTGCACTGGTTCTTTTGTGATGAAGACTATTGAATTCAGATAGGATTTATTGGAAAGAATTAAACGCAACTCTGAAGATTGGGAACTCGACGAAGGTAAGGAGTCAGGTATAACACCTAAGTTTGATTGTGTTAAATCTTCTATGGATACCGATGCTTTTCGTGAATTTAGCACTAAATATGGACTTGACTCTGAGATAGTAGCTTCTTTCTGTGAATCATTTGCTACTCATGTTGATCTCCCTAAGGAGAAGTGGTTTAAATATCATCCTCCCATTGAAGTAAAAGTAGTTGAACCTATTAAAGTTGAATAAAAGACTATCACTTATAATGTTGATCCTATTGTTCCTACCACTTATATGGAGAAACCACCTTTCCCTGCTAGAATAAAGGATCATGCTAAAGCCTCAATTGTGGTTCATAAGAGTAATACTAGAACGCCTACATCCTCTGAGCAAATTAAAGTTGAACCTAGCATTGCTATGGTTAAAGATCTCTTGGTCGATAATATTGATGGGCATGTTATTTACTTCTGTGATGAAGCTCCTACAATTGCTAGACCTGATACTAAAGATAAACATAGACCTGTTGTTGGCATGCTTGTTCTTTCTGTTAAAATAGGAGATCATTGCTATCATGGCTTATGTGATATGGGTGCTAGTGTGAGTTCAATACCTCATTAATTATACAAAGAAATTATGCATGATATTGCACCTGCTGAGATAGAAGATATTGATGTTACAATTAAGCTTGCCAATAGAGATACTATTTCACCAATTGAGATTGTTAGAGATGTTGAAGTCTTGTGTGGGAAAGTTAAATATCCTACTGATTTACTTGTTCTTGGTTCCGCACAAGATGACTTTTGTCCCATTATATTTGGTAGACCCTTCTTGAATACTGTTAATGCTAAGATAGACAACAAAAAGGATATTGTTTCTATTGGTTTAGGTGATATGTCTCATGATTTTAATTTTGCTAAATTTCGTAGAAAATCCCATGATAAAGAATTGCGTAGTAAAGATGAAATTATTGGTCTTACTTCTATTGCCGTGCCTCCTAATGATCCTTTAGAACAATATTTGCTAGACCATGAAAATGATATGTTTATGAATGAAAGAAGGGAAATAGATGAAGTATTATTTAAACAGGGACCAATTTTGAAACACAACTTTCCTGTTGAAATTCTAGGGGATCCTCCTCCACCCAAGGGTGATCCCATGTTTGGGCTTAAACCATTACCTGATACTTTTAAATATGCTTATCTTGATGAAAATAAGATATATCATGTTATTATTAGTGCTAACCTTTCAGAGCAGGAAGAAGAGAGATTATTGAAAACTCTGAAGAAGCACCGTGCTGCTATTAGATATACTCTTGATGATCTTAAGCGCATTAGTACCACTCTATGCCAGCACAAAATAAAATTGGAGAAAGACGCTAAACCGGTTGTTGATCATCAACGACGGTTAAATCCTAAGATGAAAGAAGTGGTAAGAAATGAAATACTAAAGCTTCTGGAGGCAGGTATAATCTATCATGTTGCTAATAGTCAGTGGGTAAGTCATGTCCATTGTGTCCCTAAGAAGGGAGGTATTACTGTTGTTCCTAATGATAAAGATGAATTGATCCCACAAAGAATTGTTACAGGTTATAGAATGGTAATTGATTTCTGCAAATTAAATAAAGCTACTAGAAAGGATCATTACCATTTTCCTTTTATTGATCAAATGCTAGAAAGATTATCCAAACATACACATTTTTGCTTTCTAGATGGTTATTCTGGTTTCTCTCAAATACCTGTGTCAAAAGAATATCAAGAAAATACCACTTTTACTTGTCCTTTCGGTACCTTTGCTTATAGACATATGCCTTTTGGTTTATGTAATGCACCTGCTACCTTTCAAAGATGTATGACTGCTATATTCTCTGACTTTTGTGACAAGATTGTTGAGGTTTTCATGGATGATTTCTCCGTGTATGGAACTTATTTTGATGATTGCTTAAGCAACCTTGATCAAGTTTTGCAGAGATGTGAAGAAACTAATCTTGTCTTGAATTGGGAGAAGTGCCACTTTATGGTTAATGAAGGTATTGTCTTGGGGTATAAATTTTTTGAAAGAGGCATTGAAGTTGATAAAGATAAAGTTGATGCTATTGAAAAGATGTCGTGTCCTAAGGACATTAAAGGTATAAGAAGCTTCCTTGGTCATGCCGGTTTTTATAGGAGGTTCATTAAAGACTTCTCTAAAATTTCTAGGCCTTTGACTAATCTCTTAGAAAAAGATGTTCCTTTTGTTTTTAATGATGATTGTGTAGAAGCATTTGAAATACTTAAGAAAGCCTTGATTTCTGCACCTATTGTTCAGCCACCTGATTGGAATTTACCCTTTGAAATTATGTGTGATACTAGTGATTATGTTGTAGGTGCTGTTCTAGGACAAAGAGTTGATAAGAAATTAAATGTTATCCAACATGCTAGTAAAACTCTAGACACTGCCTAGAGAAATTATGCTACTAATGAAAAAGATTTTTTAGCAGTTGTATTTGCTTGTGATAAGTTCAGACCTTATATTGTTGATTCTAAAGTAACTGTTCACACCGATCATGCTGCTATTAAATATCTTATGGAAAAGACAGATGCTAAACCTAGACTTATTAGATGGGTTCTCTTGATACAAGAATTTGATTTGCATATTATTGACAGAAAGGGAGCTGAGAACCCCGTTGTAGACAACTTGTCTAGGTTAGAGAATGTTCTTGATGATCCACTACTTATTGATGATAGCTTTCCTAATGGACAGTTAGCTATCATGAATGCTTCTCGTACTGCTCCATGGTATGCTGATTATGCTAATTACATCGTGCTAAATTTATACCACCTAGTTTCACATATCACCAAAAGAAAAAGTTTTTCTATGATTTAAGACATTACTTCTGGGATGACCCACACCTTTATAAAGAAGGAGTAGATGGTGTTATTAGACGTTGTGTACCTGAGCATGAACAGGAACAGATCCTACGCAAGTGTCACTCCGAGGCATATGGAGGACACCATGCTGGAGATAGAACTGCACATAAGGTATTGCAATCCGGATTTTATTGGCCTACTCTCTTCAAGGATGCCTGTAAGTTTGTCTTGTCTTGTGATGAATGTCAAAGAATTGGTAATATTAGTAGACGTCAAGAAATGCCTATGAATTATTCACTTGTTATCGAACCATTTGATGTTTGGGGCTTTGATTATATGGGACCGTTTCCTTCCTCTAATGGGTACACACATATCTTAGTTGTTGTTGATTACGTTACTAAGTGGGTAGAAGCTATTCCAACTAGTAGTGCTCATCATAACACCTCTATTAAGATGCTTAAAGAAGTTATTTTTCCAAGGTTTGGAGTCCCTAGATACTTAATGACTGATGGTGGTTCACATTTTATTAATGGCGCCTTTCGTAAAATGCTTGCTAAGTATGCTGTTAATCATAGAATCGCATCTCCATATCAACCATAGTCTAGTGGCCAAGTAGAACTGAGCAATAGAGAGCTTAAATTAATTTTGCAAAAGACTGTTAATAGATCTAGAAAGAATTGGTCCAAGAAACTTGATGATGCATTATGGGCCTATAGAACTGCATATAAAAATCCTATGGGTATATCTCCATATAAAATGGTTTATGGAAAAGCATGTCACTTACCTCTCAAACTAGAACATAAGGCATATTGGGCCATTAAAGAGCTCAACTATGACTTCAAACTTGCCGGTGAGAAGATACTATTTGACATTAGCTCACTTGATGAGTGGAAAACCCAGGCCTATGAGAATGCCAAACTGTTTAAAGAAAAAGTTAAAAGATGGTGATTATGTTCTGTTATACAACTCTCATTTAAGATTTTTGCAGGAAAACTCCTCTCAAAATGGGAAGGTCCTTACGTTATCGAGGAGGTTTATCGTTCCAGTTCCATAAAAATCAACAACTCAAAGGCACAAATCCGAGGGCGGTGAACGGTAAAAGAATCAAACATTATATCTCAGGTAATCCCATAAATGTGGAAACTAATGTTATTGACACCATAACCCCGGAGGAGTATGTAAGGGACACTTTCTAGAATGTTTCAGCCTCCGAAAAGGAATAGGTATGTGGTACGGTAAGTAAACCGACTCCAAAACAGTCCCAATAGCAAATTTTCTCCATTTTGGAATATTTAAGAAAACAGGAAAATTAGAAGCAATCCAGAAAGGACACGAGGCGTCCCCGAGGGTGGAGGGCATGCCCTACCCCCCTGGGCGCACCCCCTGCCTTGTGGGCACCTCGTGTGCCCTCCAGACTCTGTTTTCTTGCATGATACTTCTTTTGGTCGGTAAAAATTCATTATATAATCTCTCGAAGGTTTTGACCACCGTACCACGCAAATATGTCCTTGATACGTCTCCAATGTATCTATAATTTTTGATTGCTCCATGCTATATTATCTACTGTTTTGGACTATATTGGGCTTTATTTTCCACTTTTATATTATTTTTGGGACTAACCTATTAACCGAAGGCCCAGCTCAAAATTGATGTTTTTGCCTATTTCAGTGTTTCGGAGAAACAGAATATCAAACAGAGTCCAAACGGAATAAAACCTTCGGGAATGTGATTTTCTCATCGAACGTGATCCAGGAGACTTGGACCCTACTCCAAGGAGTCAAAGAGGAGGTCACGAGGGTGGGCGCCCCCCCTAGGGCGCGCCCCCTGCCTCGTGGGCCCCTCGGTGCTCCACCGACGTACTTCTTCCACCTATATATACATACGTACCCCCAAACGATCAGAACAAGAGCCAAAAACCTAATTCCAATGCTGCAACTTTCTGTATCCACGAGATCCCATCTTGGGGCCTGTTCCGGAGCTCCGCCGGAGAGGGCCGTCATCACGGAGGGCTTCTACATCATCATAGCCTCTCCGATGAAGTGTGAGTAGCTTACCTCAGACCTTCGGGTCCATAGTTAGTAGCTAGATGGCTTCTTCTCTCTCTTTGAATCTCAATACAAAGTTCTCCCCCTCTCTTGTGGAGATCTATTCGATGTAATCTTCTTTTTGCGATGTGTTTGTTGAGACCGATGAATTGTGGGTTTATGATCAAGTCTATATATGAATAATATTTGAATCTTCTCTGAATTCTTTTATGTATGATTGGTTATCTTTGCAAGTCTCTTTGAATTATCCGTTTGGTTTGGCCAACTAGATTGGTAGTTCTTGCCATGGGAGAAGTGCTTAGCTTTGGGTTCAATCTTGCGGTGTCCTTTCCTAGTGACAGAAGGGGCAGCAAGGCACGTATTGCATCGTTGCCATCGAGGATAACAAGATGGGGTTTATTTCATATTGCATGAATTTATCTCTCTACATCATGTCATCTTGCTTAAGGCGTTACTCTGTTTTTAACTTAATACTCTAGATGCATGCTGGATAGCGGTCGATGAGTGGAGTAATAGTAGTAGATGCAGAATCGTTTCGGTATACTTGTCACGGACGTGATGCCTATATACATGATCATGCCTAGATATTCTCATAACTATGCTCAATTCTACCAATTGCTCAACAGTAATTTGTTCACCCACTGTAGAATACTTACGCTGTTGAGAGAAGCCACTAGTGAAACCTATGGCCCCCAAGTCTATTCTCATCATATTAATCTCTATCACTTTAATCTTTCTTTGCTTTTTACTTTGCCTTTACTTTTTACTTTGCATCTTTATACCAAAAATATTATATCTATTAGATCTCACTCTCGTAAGTGACCGTGAAGGGATTGACAACCCCTAATCGCGTTGGTTGTGAGTAGCTATCATTTTGTGCAGGCACGAGGGACTTGAGCATGGCCTCCTACTGGATTGATACCTTGGTTCTCAAAAACTGAGGGAAATACTTACGCTACTCTGCTGCATCATCCCTTCCTCTTCGGGGAAAACCAACGCAAGCTCAAGACGTACCAGTCCTGTTTTTGTTTCGAGCTGTTTCTGCAGCAGATTTAGAGCAAGATGTCATCTCAAGACTCCAACAGAGAGAGCTATGTCTCACCTCTCATTGCTGGCCCAAAGACCTGTGGGGACCTATCTCCTTGTGCTCGAACTACGGATGATGAGGAGGATGATCATTTGAGGAGGATCAATGATTCAAGTTCGGAGGATGTTCCTCTACCTCAACCGGGGGATATGCACGTGAAGTTCAAGAAGTCTGGTCTCCCTAAGAGGGCTAAACTGTCTAACAACCGATCTATTCCTTCTCGTTTTCGGCAGAAAAGCAAAGGAGATTTATGTGACAAGATCTTGAAGCTGGAATCGGAGGTCGATGATTTAAAGGAGGAGATCGCACTTCTCAATTACAATATGAAAAAGCTGAAGGCACAATTGTCATCATCATCACCATCTCCTTCACCTCCAAAGAAAGAGACATAAATACATGGGTATGGGCACTCCCCTTGGCAACTACCAAGCTTGGGAGAGTGCCCAGGTATCGTATCACCATCACACTCCTATATTTACCGTTTTTCTTAGTTAGATCCTTTTGGTAATATCATGATCTAGTAGAATAAAGTTTCAGTATGATTTAGTTTTGAGTTTTGCTTTATGATCCTTCTATGTAATCGAGTCTGTGAGCTATATATAATAAAGATTAGTTTTGAGTCAAGGTCTTGGATATGTTGCTATGATCTTCAGGGAATAAGAGAAATAATAAAAAGAAATAAAGAGGTCATATTTATCTTATGGAGAGTAATGACTTGACATATAAAGAGTATGATGAATAAAAGTTGTTGAGAGTTGATAAACATAGTTTTGGTCATCGTTGCAATTAATAGGAAGTAATAAAGAAAGAGAGGTTTTCACATATAAATGTACTATCTTGGACATCTTTTCTGATTGTGAGCACTCATTAACATATGACATGCTAAAAAGTTGATGTTGGACAAGGAAGACAGCGTAATGGGTTATGTTTTCTTACATCCGAAATAAATTATATTGTCATGGATCATCCAACATGTTGAGCTTGTCTTTTCCCCTCATGCTAGCCAAATTCTTTGCACCAAGTAGAGATACTACTTGCGCTTCCAAATATCTTTAAACCCAGTTTTGCCATGTGAGTCCACCATATATACCTATGGATTGAGTAAGATCCTTCAAGTAAGTTGTCATAGTTGCAAGCAATAAAAATTGCTCTCTAAATATTTATGATATATTAGTGTGGAGAAAATAAGCTTTATACGATCTTGTGATGTGGAAGAAATAAAAGCGAGGGACTACATAATAAAGGTCCAAATCACAAGTGGCAATATAAAGTGACGTTCTTTTGCATTAAGATTTCATGCATCCAACCATAAAAACACATGACAACCTATGCTCCCCTCTGCGAAGATGTAACACCCCCAGTGTCATGCTACAGTAACCCTCTGTGATTAAAATTGTTCATTTTGCTAAACAATGCTTGATCACCTCTGATTCAAATATCATTTGACATTCCACTTTGTAATAGAATTCAATTTGCAAGTGAGATATGGAGTTGCGCCAAGGTTGCTGCAAAATAGTTCATCATTTAGCCAAAATTCCACAACATTTAATTGTTAAGGAGAACAACATCACCTAAGCGCTAAGATGGACTGTAGCAATTATTACAATGCAATTTCAGCATTTTAAAATGTTATCTTATTTGCGAAAAATGCAAATGGATTCCTCTGGCTTCCAAACTTTTGTGGCACTGCTAAAACAAATTGCAAACTATTTAATAGACTAAGTCCCACATTTTTCTTAGCTCTTTTGGTTACCCTAAATAGTAATTTTCTATCTCTGTTTTTCTTAATAAAAGAGGAAACAAAAAAAAGAAAAAAGAGAAAGGGCCACCCCCCACTGGGCCGACCGGCCCAACTAGCAACTAGGCCATTAGGCCGGCCCGCACCGTCGCCCAACCTACATCCCCCCTCGGTCCACCCCGCAAA
>NC_057794.1:425575110-425591447 GCF_018294505.1 Triticum aestivum | reverse complement strand
CCCCAACGCCAACCGCCGTCGCCGGAGGCGTCCCCGACTCCATGCCGGGCCGCCCCATCACCGAACCTCCTCCCCGTCGCCACCTCGTCACCATTCTCCTCGCCCTCCTCCCGAAGCCCCCTCGCCGCGATGCCTCGGATGCCGCCGTCTCGTCCCGATCTGGCGTCGCCCCGCCCCGACGCTGCACCGTCGCCCGTCGCCGGACCGCCTCGTCCTCGTCTCCCCCCACGCCGGCTCCATCGAGCCTCGCCGACAAACACCGGCAGCGTGGGCGAGAACCCCATCCTTCCCCTGGTTCCCTCCCTACGTGTGCGCGCCCCTGTCACTTTACCGCGCCTCCGGTCTCTCCTGTGAAGCCCGCGCCCTCCCCTACTGTCCGCGGCCGACGCCTCCTCTGCGTGCTAGCCGCCGTGGCCGCGCTTGGCCGCCGCCAACCCCGCAGACCGCGCCTCGACGCCCTCCCTGCTCGCTAACGCCGGTGAGGACCACGGTCGTCCTCCTCTTCTCCATATCTGTCGCCGTTGCACCTGCGCCTCGTGCCTGTTGCGGCGCGCCCTTGCTGCTTCGCTGCTGCAGCCCCGCGAGTGCTCGCCGTTGCCCGCCGCGCGCGCCTCCCTGGTGCCCGCCCTGCTGCGGCCCCCGCTCTGCTCGGCCTTGCCTCACACCCAGGGCGGATGTGACCTCCTTCGATGATGGCCGCAGCACGCCTATGCATCTACGCATGCACAACCATAGGAGAGGCCGGCGTGTGCCACTTACTAGTGGGGCCGCCCCCTGTTAAAACAAAAAAATATGTTAATAATCAAATTAATTAATTAGATAATTAATTAACTTAGTTAATCAACCTAATTACACTAATATGCCTATGACATGTGCCCCCATGGGTTAATTAAACTGTTTAAATTAACTCCAATAGAAACAGAGTAAATGACAGCTGGGACCCACCACACTGTTCACATTTGACCAGTACTGTTCACATTTGACCAGTCAGCTGTGACTGCTGAGTCAATAGTTGACCTAGCCCACCTGTCAGCCCTTTGGTACACTTCTGTGTACCAGGTCTGGGTGCACCTAGCATTTATGCTTTATTTTGATTTATTAATATTGCAGAATATTGTTTAAACTTTGAAAATTCATAAAAATTAATCGGTAACTCGGATAAAAATGTTTTCTACATGAAAGTTGCTCAGAACGACGAGACGAATCCGAACACGCGGTTCGTTTACCTGTCAGATGCCTCTAACTATCTGAACATGGAACTTTCCCCCTCTTTTCCTCTCTCCGGAATCCGCCTAACGCCGGGAATTCATCCTCGGATGTTTATCCCCTCCGTTTGCAACGTGTAGTGCTGAGTTAGTTCACCCCTAGCATCGTGTATTGCCATGTTATGCTTTGTGATGCTACGTTTGCTTTATATTTACTGTTTCTCCTCTCTCTTCTCTTTGGTAGACCCCATGACAGCTGCCGATGCCGCTGTGATCGACTACGTCAACGACGACCCCTCCTTGCCAGAGCAACCAGGCAAGCCCCCCCCCCTTTGATCATCCCGATATCGCCCATTCCATTCTCTCATGCTTGCATTAGATTTTGCTACTGTTATTGTTTGCTCCTATTCTGCTGCATAGCCTGTTTATTGTAACCTACTATTGTTACCTACATGCTTATCCTAAACTGCTTAGTATAGGTTGGTTAGAGACCCATCAGTGACCCCCCACTTGACCCGACTGCCTCGCTGGATTATCAGAAGACCCGATCAACGGGATCGAAGACAAGGCCCCGACACCTCACGTCACATCACGCTCCTTTGTTGCTCGACTCTGCAGAGTTACCATCGAGTGCCGAGGGTGGAACCTCATACATCACTCCTGATGAGATCTCCGTAGAGTAGCTATTCGGTCGTGGTCATTGAGGGTGATTTCCTCCTTAACCACTTCCGATACGACTTTGTCGTGCGACCCCTCAAGTGTGAACCTCGAGGGTGATTCCTCTTACGTTCACCTTGATGATTACATCTAGTGTAATTCATCGGGGGTGATTCGTCAGCTTTTCCCCTTGATGTTTGGACACACGGATACTTAGACCTTACCACTGTTACATGGAAAGACGGGTCGACCCTGAGGGGTAACCGTGTGAGCTTAATTGCGAGTGATGTGGAGTCGGGTTGACCTGGAAGGTGCCCGCTAGATACTAACGAGGCGTGGCCGGGCATTCTTAGCCCTTTCCGCAAGTACTCGAGACGGGACAATGGGGTCACATCTTTCGTGAGTCTCTGCTTGTTACCGCGCGTTCCCAATCCACTACGATTTGGATATTTGATCCGAGGGGCCTCTGGCCTGATAGCACTAACCATCACGTGGGCATAGTATGGGCGTTCTGCGTCGTATGCATCAGCCGAAGCATAATAGACATCACCGACTGAGCGGCGCGCGCCGGGTTGGACTGCGTAAGCACCTGTCTTGTTGAAGGAGGTAGCTAGGTCTGCTCACCGGCCGCCCACGCAACGTGCAGGAGTTCCTGGGGAGATGGCCCATGACCCCTGGGGGCATAGGTTTAGTCCGGTGTGCTGGCCTCTCTATTAAGCCTAGGTCGGGTTGTGGCGTATTGTTTGGCCGAGGCCGGGCATGACCCAGGAAAGTGTGTCCGATCGGAGTTAATCGAGCGTGGTGGGTAAGTTGGTGCACCCCTGCAGGGAAGAAAACATCTATCGATAGCCTGTCCTATGGTAACGGACACTTGGAGTTGTATCCCGATTGATACAACTAGAACTGGATACTTGTGATGAGAACTGGATGGTGATGAGAATTTGGATTATGATGACACTTGGATAGTATGGCTCTGGGATTGCTTTCTCGCAGGGAGTCAAGAAAAGATCTCTGGCCGAGGTTGATAATACTTCTACTAATTTACTTTATGCTACTCTACTCCCTCCTGTTGCTGCAAGATGGTGGTTTCCATAAGATGCTAGTCTTCGATAGGCTAGGCTTTCCCCTTCTCTTCTGGCATTCTACAGTTTAGTCCACAGATACAACCCATTTCCTTTGATATAGATGCATACTTAGTTTAGATCTGATGTAAGTCTTGCGAGTACTTTGGATAATTACTCGCGGTTGCTTTGCTACTTCTGTTTCCCCCATACCCGATTGTTGCGACCAGATGACGGATCCCAGGAGCCAGACGACGCCACTGATGACTACTACTACCCGAAGGATGCCTACTACTACGTGAAGACCGCAGACGACTAGGAGTAGTTAGGAGGCTCCCAGGCAGGAGGCCTTGCCTTTTCGATCGTTGTTGCTTTTGTGCTAGCCTTCTTAAGGCAATCTTGTCTAACTTATGTCTGTACTCAGATATTGTTGCTTCCGTTGACTCTTGTGTATTCGAGCTTATGTATTCGAGCTCTCGAGGCCCCTGGCTTGTAATATAAACTTGTATTATTTTTATTTGTGTCTAGAGTTGTGTTGTGATATCTCCCCGTGAGTCCTTGATCTTGATTGTACACATTTGCGTGTATGATTAGTGTACGATTGAATCAAGGGCGTCACAAGTTGGTATCAGAGCCGACTACCTGTAGGAATCCCCCTTTCCAACTCCTTGGCCGAAGTTGAGTCTAGTCACTGCAAAACTTTTACTAACATGGCTGTGTGGCTTACGGGCCCACGTCGCCATTGGGTGGTATTAGAATCTTTTACTCCTCGACTATACTCTGGGATTTTGATCTCTCTTTTATTCGGGTTAAATGATTTTGCTAACTCTGACTCTAGGATCTCGTAACCACTTCTTCCCGGAGAGCCCCTTCACTACAGATGGTTGCTTGCTTCGCCATAAGATTCTGCAGATACTCCTCGATGTTTTCCGAGACCCTGTGCCCACTGCTTTGCAGTTCCTGACCATCGATAATCCCCATGAATAACATCCATGCCGTTATTACCTTCATCCCCAGTTGTTCATATGCTTTCCAAAAATTCTTCAAAATGCTATTCGATCTCCCGAAGATCCTCTGCAACCTAATGCTCTCGAAAGTCTTGTCAACCTGCTTTATGGATACATCCATATGTATCGCAATACTCATTGCATTCCTTGTCACTGTCTTTCCGAGTCTACTGATTCAATATGAATAAGAATAATCCCGATCATCCGTTGATTCCTAGAATTCATCTTTCCGGCTCAGACATCATTCTGGATATGAGCTGGTTCTTAGCAAATCAATCCTTGATTGATTGGCCATCTAATTTTAATCAATATACTTATCTTTTTATCAGAGCCTCTGCCTCTGATCCCCCGATTTTGGGATCGTAAACTCTTCGTATTCAAGCTTTGGCTTATTCACATGTTTCCATAAACCGATTCCTTTGCATCCCTTCTTCTTCTGGTTGAGTACCGATACTCACATCAGATCCTTTACGGACCACCAGATCCTTGGTTGGATTATTATCCGACAGTGTCCTTCATATTCAACAACCTTGCGAGTCTTTCCTCGTATACATAATGCCTTTGGTAAATTGTATCCTCTGCTTTTGTCAACCATGGTCTGCTTTTGAGCTAGTGTTATTTACTCTTGAAGATTGTGGTATATGTCCCTAAGATGCCCCGATGGGTTGAACCTATGCCTTCCCTAATCCATGTGAACCCGATAGTTTTCACAGACCATACTCCTCTGGTAATTCACCTGGTAGTTCTTCACTTTCAAATAATTTTAACAGAGCAGTGAATGAAAGGTCATGCATTAGAGAAGTGGGAGTCGACCTTGAACTTTGTGTTCATGCCCATGGGCACGATGTAGATCTTATCATGGAAGCTTCTCTTTAAAATTAATTATCTCCTTGGTATAAGTTCTTCTTATATCTGGGATCGAGTCTTTTGAAATCATGGTTTCGACCATATTGTTCTTCTTTGTTTCCAATTCTCAGACAAGTTAAAGTACTTGTCTTCTGTAGATCAATACATCTCCGCAACCTCTATTTTGATATTCTTTTGAGTATTACCCTCCGGTATCTCGAGAATATCAAAGAACTGTGTTGCTTCCTATGAGTCTTCGTCTCGTATTGCTTTTCACCGTTTCTAGATTTCCCCCTGGTTTTGAGTTATTAGTCACTCGAGAACGCCGATAAGTGAATTGATTCCACACTCCGATTCTATAACTCCAAGTAATTTTTGTTGCTTACGAGTTTAATAATCCTTCAAGTCATTCCCGGCCTGATCGGCTATATCCTTACCGTGGTAACTTTTAACTGTGCTACCTGGTCCTTCTTCCCGGAGCAAAGTTTTCGACGATGAGCTAAGCTTACGTCAATCTTCCTCGTCATATCATTTTTTTCTTGAACAACAAGCTTGATTTCGAGCTTGTGTCACATCTGTGGTTCCAATAACCTTTCGCTTCATCATTCCTTTTGCTTGATGTCGTCGATGTTCGATGGCCTCTTCATAGTACCTCGACAAAATCTGTTGTGATCCCCATCAATATACTGACTTGTTTCAGGCTATCAATCGAATTCATAATGAGAAATACCATCCTCCCCCCTTGATGGTTGTGTTATCATCGACAACGTCCTTGACTTCCTGCCAACACAGACCTGATTTTGTTTGGTTATACCTTACGTTCCGAGATAATCTTGGAAATGATTGTTTGAATCTCTTATGATCTACAGACCCAAAACTTAATTGAAACACCACAGTGCTATCTCGAAGCATGACTATGGTATTCCGAATATCAACACGAACATTTGAAGCGAAATGCTAAATGCTTCTTGATCTATTATCCAAACACCGTTGTATGGGTAATATCCTAATTCTTTGCTCGCCCCTTATTTAAATGCTTTTGCACTTAATGTCCTATCATGTATATCATGCTCCGCTTTTCTTTGGGAAGGTTATACTCCCAATTCTTGTGTGAAACACATTTTCCTTTCCATTGGTCTGTTAAGTTTAATAGACATATTTTCCTCTCCGTTGGTTTGATTAACCTCTCTTATAAATTTTATGATCTAAGCAGTAATACATCCCCGCTTAAGGAAGCACCTCGGTGCCCAACTCTGTCAGTAAGACCCTGTTACTATTGTTGATGACATTCCGGTAACCACCGATGGACGAGAACTTTGCCTATTGGTCCGCCTCGTTCAACGAGCAGGAAATCAGTTCTCTTCATCCCTCGCCCTTGGTACCAATGTTGTTCGCAACATAACTGACAGTCTATCATCTGACATGCTTTGCTATCGGCCCCCTTTCTACTTTTAACCCACATGGTGGGCCCATAACCCACAGGTCCCAGGATCGAAACCTGACTCTCCTGTACACCCTTGTTTCTAAGGTTATCTCTCACGCTTGGCTTCATATGAAAGTTTCGAGCCGCCTTCTGAGAGACGAGCTATTCTGGTATCAGACGCAATACTTATTCCCATAGCTCCGAACCTCTTTCACCCTCTGTTTTAGGCAACGAACGGTTGCCTACCCGGTTGAAGCTTCTTATTGCTCCTCCTTACCTTACTCCCGATGTCTTTCTTGAATTTCAACTGGAGAGGTGCCTCTATGACACGTTCACTGAGATAGCCCCCAGGTACCTATCTTGTGTTGAGCTTCGTCCTTAACGAGCCTTTCCTCCTTACTCCACCCCTTAAATCTCGGGACGAGATTTCTTGTAGTGGAGGAGATTTGTAACACCCCCAGTGTCATGCTACAATAACCCTATGTGATTAAAGCTATTCATTTTGCTAAACAATGCTTGATCACCTCTGATTCAAATATCATTTGACATTCCACTTTGTAATAGAATTCAATTTGCAAGTGAGATATGGAGTTGCGCCAAAGTTGCTGCAAAATAGTTCATCATTTAGCCAAAATTCCATAACATTTAATTGTTAAGGAGAACAACATCACCTAAGCGCTAAGATGGACTGTAGCAATTATTACAATGCAATTTCAGCATTTTAAAGTGTTATCTTATTTGCGAAAAATGCAAATGGATTCCTCTGGCTTCCAAACTTTTGTGGCACCGCCAAAAAAAATTGCAAACTATTTAATAGACTAAGTCCCACATTTTTCTCACCTCTTTTGGTTACCCTAAATAGTAATTTTCTATCTCTGTTTTCCTTAATAAAAGAGGAAACAAAAAAAGAAAAAAGAGAAAGGGCCACCCCCACTGGGCCGACCGGCCCAACTAGCAACTAGGCCATTAGGCCGGCCCGCACCGTCGCCCAACCTACATCCCCCCTCGGTCCACCCCGCAAACCCTAACCCTCCATTCTTCCCACGATCCCCCACTTCCCCGGTCCCATCCCCAACTCCCGATCTGGATCGGGCCGAACCCGGCGCCCCAACGCCAACCGCCGTCGCCGAAGGCGTCCCCGACTCCATTCCGGGCCGCCCGAACACCGAACCTCCTCCCCGTCGCCACCTCGTCACCATTCTCCTCGCCCTCCTCCCGAAGCCCCCTCGCCGCGACGCCTTGGATGCCGTCGTCTTGTCCCAATCTGGCGCCGCCCCACCCCGACGGTGCACCGTCGCCCGTCGCCGGACCGCCTCGTCCTCGTCTCCCCCCACGCCGGCTCCATCGAGCCTCGCCGACGAACACCGGCAGCGTGGGTGAGAACCCCATCCTTCCCCTGGTTTCCTCCCTACGTGCGCGCGCCCCTGTCACTTTACCGCGCCTCCGGTCGCTCCCGTGAAGCCCGCGTCCTCCCCTACTATCCGCGGCCGACGCCTCCTCTGCATGCTAGCCATTGTGGCCGCGCTTGGCCGCCGCCAACCCTACAGACCGCGCCTCGACGCCCTCCCTGCTCGCTAACGCCGGTCAGGACCCCGGTCGTCCTCCTCTTCTCCATATCTGCCGCCGCTGCACCTGCGCCTCGTGCCTGTTGCGGCGCGCCCTTGCTGCTTCGCTGCTCCAGCACCGCGAGTGCTTGCCGTTGCCCGCTGCACGCGCTTCCCTGGCGCCCGCCCTGTCGCGGCCCCCGCTCTGCTCGGCCTTGCCTCACACCCAGGGCGGATGTGACCTCCTTCGATGATGGCCGCAGCACGCCTCTGCGTCTACGCATGCACAGCCATAGGAGAGGCCGGCGTGTGCCACTTACTAGTGGGGCCGCCCCCTGTTAAAACAAAAAATATGTTAATAATCAAATTAATTAATTAGATGATTAATTAACTTAGTTAATCAACCTAATTACACTAATATGCCTATGACATGTGCCCCCATGGGTTAATTAAACTATTTAAATTAACTCCAATAGAAACAGAGTAAATGACAGCTGGGACCCACCACACTGTTCACATTTGACCAGTCAGCTCTGACTGCTGAGTCAATAGTTGACCTAGCCCACCTGTCTGGGTGCACCTAGCATTTATGTAAGTCTTGCGAGTACTTTGGATGATTACTCGCGGTTGCTTTGCTACTTCTGTTTCCCCCATACCCGATTGTTGCGACCAGATGACGGATCTGAGGAGCCAGACGACGCCACTGATGACTACTACTACCCGAAGGATGCCTACTACTACGTGAAGACCGCAGACGACTAGGAGTAGTTAGGAGGCTCCCAGGCAGGAGGCCTTGCCTTTTCGATCGTTGTTGCTTTTGTGCTAGCCTTCTTAAGGCAATCTTGTCTAACTTATGTCTGTACTCAGATATTGTTGCTTCCGCTGACTCTTGTGTATTCGAGCTTATGTATTCGAGCCCTCGAGGCCCCTGGCTTGTAATATAAAGCTTGTATTATTTTGATTTGTGTCTAGAGTTGTGTTGTGATATATCCCCGTGAGTCCTTGATCTTGATCGTACACATTTGCGTGTATGATTAGTGTACGATTGAATCGAGGGCGTCACAGAAGAGCCTATCTTTTATTTTTGTCTCACACTTTATACAAGAGTCTTGGTGATCTTCACCTTTCCTTTTTACATTTTATCCTTTGGCAAGCACTGTGTGTTGGAAAGATCTTGATATATATATAGCTAATTGGATGTGGGTTTTCATAAACTATTATTGTTGACATTACCCTTGAGGTAAAAGGTTGGGAGGCAAAACTAT
Organism: Triticum aestivum; assembly: GCF_018294505.1. Taxonomy (NCBI): domain Eukaryota; kingdom Viridiplantae; phylum Streptophyta; class Magnoliopsida; order Poales; family Poaceae; genus Triticum; species Triticum aestivum. The sequence goes on along the minus strand of NC_057794.1, from coordinate 425,582,439 downwards.
AAGCCCCTATCTTTCTCTGTGTCCGATTAAAACTGCATACTCATAAGTATTGCGTGAGTGTTAGCAATTGTGAAATACTAAATGATAGTTGAGTATGTGGACTTGCTGAAAAGCTCTTATATTGACTCTTTCCGATGTGGTGATAAATTGCAATTGCTTCAATGACTGAGATTATAGTTTGTTAGTTTTCAATGAAGTTTCTGATTCATACTTGACATTGTGAATAGATTGTTACTCTAGCATAAGAAATCATATGACAATATATATATGTTGCTGTTATAAGAATGATCATGATGCCCTCATGTTCGTATTTTATTTTATCAACACCTCTATCTCTAAACATGTGGACATATTTTTTGATATCGGCTTCCGCTTGAGGACAAGGTAGGTCTAAGCTTGGGGGAGTTGATACGTCCATTTTGCATCATGCTTTGATATCAATATTTATTGCATTATGGGTTGTTATTACACATTATGTCACAATACTTATGCCTATTTTCTCTTATTTTACAAGGTTTGCACGAAGAGGGAGAATGCCGGCAGCTGAAATTCTGGGCTGGAAAGGAGAAAATATTAGAGACCTATTCTGCACAACTCCAAAAGTCCTGAAACTCCATGGAAGTCAGTTTTGGAATATATAAAAAATATTGGGCAAAGAAAGCACCAGAGGGGGCCACCTACCATCCACGAGGGTGGGGGCGCGCCCCCTGTCTCGTGGGCCCCTTGGCAGGCCTCCGGTGCCCATCTTTTGCTATATGAAGTCGTTCGCCCTGGAAAAAAAAATAAGGAGGAAGCTTTCAGGACGAAGCGCCGCCGTCTCGAGGCGGAACCAATCTAGGGCTCCGGCGGAGCTGTTCTACCGGGGAAACAACCCTCCGGGAGGGGGAAATCATCACCATCGTCATCACCATCGATCCTGTCATCGGGAGGGGGTCAATCTACATCAACATCTTCACCAGCACCATCTCATCTCAAACCCTAGTTCATCTCTTGTATCCAATCTTTGTCTCAAAACCTCAGATTGGTACCTGTGGGTTGCTAGTACTGTTGATTACTCCTTGTAGTTGATGCTAGTTGGTTTATTTGGTGGAAGATCATATGTTCAGATCCTTTATGCATATTAATACCCCTATGAACATGAATATGATTTGTGAGTAGTTATGTTTGTTCTTGAGGATATGGGAGAAGTCTTGCTATAAGTAGTCATGTGAATTTGGTATTCGTTCGATATTTTGATGAGATGTATGTTGTCTCTCCTCTAGTGGTGTCATGTGAACGTCGACTACATGACACTTCACCACTATTTGGGCCTAGGGGAAGGCATTGGGAAGTAATAAGTAGATTATGGGTTGCTAGAGTGACAGAAGCTTAAACCCTAGTTTATGCGTTGCTTCGTAAGGGGCTGATTTGGATCCATATGTTTCATTCTATGGTTAGGTTTACCTTAATACTTTATTTGTAGTTGCGGATGCTTGCAAGAGGGGTTAATCATAAGTGGGATGCTTGTACAAGGAAGGGCAGTAACCAAGCACCGGTCCACCCACATATCAAATTATCAAAGTAACGAACGCGAATCATATGAGCGTGATGAAAACTAGCTTAACGATAATTCCCATGTGTCCTCGAGAGCGCTTTCCTTTATATAAGAGTTTGTCCAGGCTTGTCCTTTGCTACAAAAAGGATTGGGCCACCTTGCTGCACCTTGTTTACTTTTGTTACTTGTTACCCATTACAAATTACCTTATCACAAAACTATCTGTTACCGATAATTTCAGTGCTTGCAGAGAATACCTTACTGAAAATCGCTTGTCATTTCCTTCTGCTCCTCGTTGGGTTCGACACTCTTACTTATCAAAAGGACTACGATAGATCCCCTATACTTGTGGGTCATTAGGGTGCCCCAAGCCCAATCCGAATTGGGAGGGGGGCCGACCCCCCTTTCCTTCTCTCCCTGTCCCTCTTCCTTCTTCTCCTACTCCAACTAGGGAAGGGGGAAACCTACTCCTACTGGGAGTAGGACTCCCCCCTTGGGCGCGCCATGAGAGGGCCGGCCCTCCCCTCCTCCACTCCTTTATATACGGGGGAGGGGCACCCCATAGACACACAAGTTGATTGTTTAGCCGTGTGCGGTGCCCCCCTCCATAGATTTCCACCTCGGTCATATCGTTGTTGAGCTTAGGCGAAGCCCTGCATCGGTAACTTCATCATCACCGTCATCAAACCGTCGTGCTGATGAAGCTCTCACTCGACACTCAGCTGGATCTAGAGTTTGTGGGACGTCACCGAGCTAAACGTGTGCAGATCGCGGAGGTGCCGTACCTTTGGTGCTAGGATCGGTCGGATCATGAAGAGGTACGACTACATCAACCGCGTTGTCAACGCTTCCGCTTACGGTCTACGAGGGTACATGGACAACACTCTCCCCTCTCGTTGCTATGCATCACCTAGATGGATCTTGCGTGTGCATAGGAATTTTTTTGAAATTACTGCGTTCGCTAACAGAGGAAGTACCCAATCTTTAGTTTGTGAGCCACCACGAAGCCATCCCACCCTTGGTCAAAGGTGAGTCTCACATTAACATCCCAAAGCTTCACCTTTCAGCTGCCGCGGGTAGTCATGCTGAGGGTGGTCTCTGATGGGATGGCGCCCGTGTGTTCACTGAAGGCCTCAGGGATCAGAAGTAACCCCAACTTAGGTGCAAAAATCACCTTGCAAAAGTGGGTTGGACATGCATTCTCAAGGAAGTGCCCAATGCTATTAGCCGACCTTCCCCAATGCTCCTTGGAGGCATTGACCTGTACCACAACCTTACCCTTGGATCAGCTGGGCAGAGTATTATCAACAATGACCAACTTACATATAGACCACTATAACGATGAAGGTTAGGCTCAACACACCATAGAACACAACATAAATTGAACTACAGTGTGTAGCACCATAAAACCCATCCTCACACGAATAGACACCCCAACACACGTCACCTTGGTGAAGGTCAGCCCTCAAGACGTTCTAATAAAATCGTTCTTCTCCCCAAACCAAATTATCCATCCCTAATCAAACTTAGCCTATCTGAACCAACCCTTAATCGATGATCAAATTGATGACGACCCTCCGCTGGTATGGTCTGAATGCAATTCCATAGTTCAAAAATGCCTAAAGTTGCAATCGATCTAAAAAACCTAACCCCTAAATCAAAACTACACAACCGAGAAGCGATTCGATGTACTTACAACATTTGTTGTAGTTGGCTTGAGTGCTTCCGGAGGTGTAGATGGAGCAGATGGTGACAAAGAAAACCCTGGTGGCAATGGCAACATCCTTGCTCTCGGTGGGGCAGATGTTTCCAATGTTGTCGTGGCATCCCAAGTACTTGTCACCACAAACTAAGTGTCGGGCGCCACCCTAATGCAGATTGAGAGAGATGAGGCCAACATCCTTTCCAGCTTACCAGTGACTAGGCCTCCTTGCTCACAGCGGCAAGCTAGTGGTCATGGTTGCTGTCAATGTCAAAACCGGTGGATCTCGGGTAGGGGGTCCCGAACTGTGCGTCTAGGCCGGATGGTAACATGAGGCAGGTAACACGACGTTTTACCCAGGTTCGGGCCCTCTTGATGGAGGTAAAACCCTACGTCCTGCTTGATTAATATTGATGATATGGGTAGTACAAGAGTAGATCTACCACGAGATCAAGGAGGCTAAACCCTAGAAGCTAGCCTACGGTATGATTGTTTTATATATTGTATATCTATCGACTAGCCTGGCCTCGATTTATAGAATGCACCGGAGGCCTAGGATAACAAGAGTCCTAGCCGAATACGCCGGTGGGGAGAAGTCCTTGTCTTGATCGCCAAGTCTTGTGGAATCTTCCTTGTATGCGGTAGCCGTTCGAACTGGCCCATGAGTATACGGCCACGGGGGTCCTTGGCCCAATCTAATAGATCGGGAGACGACGTGGTGAGTACCCCCTAGTACAGGACACCGTCAGTAGCCCCCTGAACCGGTCTTCAAGTTAGGGACGCTCCTCGATTCTTCTGAACTGTTCTTCATCTTCGGTTGCCGGTCTTGAAAACTGGTTCAACAAATCTTCTTTATCTTCGATCTTGAGGATCGCCGAAATGCATTCGACGAGTTTACACGTCGGGTATCCGAGGAGCCCCTTTAAGTTTCCGGCCTTTATCAATGCCTTGTTTATTTTTATGCCACACCTCGGGTTTGAAGTTGTTCCCGGGAGGCAGGGTCCTCTTGCGTCCGAGCTCCAACGCCGGACTGCATTCGAGGTATCTTTTGCAGCTGAGCACCAACGCCGGACCGCTTCCCAGCTCTAGCGCCGGAATGTATCCGAGCTCCAACGCCGGACTATGTATCCGAGCTCCAACGCCGGACTGTATATCCGAGCTCCAAAGCCGAAATATATCCGATCTCCAACGCCGGAATATATCCGAGCTCCAACGCTGGACTGTGTCCAGGCTCCAATGTCGGACTATATCCGAGGTGTCATATCACCTTGGTTCAAAAAAGTTGAAGGAGTTTAGCCGAGCTTAATGCCGGAAATGCCCTCTATGGAGCCATCCACTAGCGCGCGAGCTTTATGCCGGACTGCTTCTGAGGTGGTGCACCACCCCGACTATGGGCCGATTTTTTGTCAATATTTTTATTGGTGCAATTTATTCTCTGCCGAGATATATAGCCAGTAGCCCTCAAGGTGTGTATCGGTCTAAAACCCGAGATGCACATGAAGGATGACATAAGACCGCTGATCCGAGTAGCCGCTGAGACTCAGGTTGATTTGCAAAATCGGCCTGAGGATCAAGTCCTAGCTCGGCAGAATACTTCGGGACACAAAAGCGGCGTGCTCAGTCCTCAAGACTCAGGTTGGGTGCGGCCGAACAACCTGAGGATCAAAATCTCCTCGGAAACTATATTGCACATAAAATTTTCTGCATTGGACAAGAAATGCAGTAGCCCCCGAGACAATGGTCGGGTGGCAACACCAGATCAGGGGATCGATGTGCCCCTTTAATATTTGTAAATAATAAGCCCGAAGCCTAGTAGCCCCCGAGCCTTAATGCGGGCACAGGTGGCCGAATTAAGGATCAATATCCATAGTAAAATCACAAATTATGTGTAATGACTCTATGTATCCAAGTACTTTACGTCATTAATGCTCGAATCCGCATTGTACAAAACTTTGTTGACCGACCATTGGCTTCCACCTCCTTGGCCATTAGCTGAGGAGTGTTTGTCCTACTTTATAAAGCCTTTATGAGGGCAAGGATTTATGAAAAACAAGGCAATCTGGTCATACGGTTTTATAAACAAAGGTACGCAGAGAGATATGTTATATTTACTGTTTAACATAAGAAATGTCCTCCAAAGAAAATGGTCCCGCTATCGGTTTCTTCCTTTGGGTTGTCATGCTAAGCATGATCATTAAGCCTCAGCTCTAATGTAAGAGCAAAACATCGAGGATTTAGTTTGGGAGGCCAGTTAATAGCCCCCGGTAGTGTTCGGCGACAGCCGAGGTCAAGCCATAAACACTTTGGCCATTGTTATGAATGGCCCATCATTTAACATAGTCATCGGATCGCTGACCAGTTTATGCTTATTGTGAAAGTCAGTTTTCGGCTTTCTCCACCGAGGTGCTTAACCATGTGAGCTGGAAGCACAATCGCAGTGGTTCTCCCTTTGCACACCTAGCCGAACAGAACGGAACGTAGGAAGCAAGTGCAGGAGCCGGGCAACCCAACTATTGACCGGAGACACAATTCGAAACCGATGCATATATAGCAATATCTGAGAATGTTTTTGCCGAATCCCTAAAGGTGTCCGGCGTTGCCCTGCGAGACTAATGCTTGAAAAGCACAAATAGTTTAAAAGTGCCAAAAAGCTTGGAAAACCAAGAAACGTCAGTAAAAACATGACGTCCAAACAAGATCAAGTGTTCGGTGCCAATCCGAAAATTGGTCTTAGAAAAAAAGAAGTGCTTCTGTCGTGCTTTAACATGATACGTCCTATCTCAAGACTTCGAGCGGGTCAGCCTACAGCTTCAACCTCCTATCCCGAGGGCAGAGTACTTCTCATTAGGCCAGTTTAGCAAACTAAACTCTAGCGGCTTTGAGAGAGAAATTAGGCTCTCCGGCTAGTGACCGCACACTCGTGTCGAAAAAAGGAGTGATAAATAATAATAATAAAACTTTGCAACGACGAAGAAGAAGAACACTTATTATAAAACGGCTCAAATAAACTTAAGAGCCCCCAAGTGACTTGGGTAGAAGAATGATTGCATGTACCGAAGTACTTATATCATATCTATGTTCAATCGAACTTTAAACGCGTCTTAACCGACCGTCAGCTTCTCCCTCTTCAGTCAAGGACCGAAAAGTGTTATGTACTCCATCGGTCGAGAATATCGACGGTGTTTCCAATAACCAGGCAATCAGGCCATAAGGCTGTAACAGACAAAGCGCGCTCAGGGAACTTATGCTATATTACCGTGAAGTGTAAGAAGCATCTTCGAAGAAAATAGTACCCCCACCGATACCTTTCTTCGGTGCTCATTGTTATTATGAGACTTGTGCAATAGATTTTTTGTACTCATGAGTTCCGTTGTGTGCCGACCATCATTGAATAACTATAAGAGCGCTAGCTTTCGGCTTCACCCAGTCTGAGGTCCGGCTCGGGTGACCCGATCATGACAATCGCAGAGGTGCTCCCTTTACTCCCTAGCCGAACAATCGGGAACGTAGGGGTAAACACAGGAGCGAGGCAACCCAGCTTGCAAATCGCTTAAGTCAATGTGGTGCATATTGTGGCGTAATACACGAACAAGGAACGAAGCCGTACAAGTATAATCATATGCAACAGGAAAAGCTTCATAAAGGAAGCCCCCAAGTAAACGGGGTATTTGAATTTGTGCGTCACAAACAAAGTTTGGACAAGGAAAAAATTTTACAAGCAACTTTTTTCCAAAAAAGTATAATGCTTGGTCGAGCCGAACACAAGTTAAAAATTTAAAACTTTGAGCATGAAGGCAACTTAGCTGGTTAATGTGTTCGGTATTGATGACGCGGTCCGAGCTTGATGCGGGACAAGGTGCCATCCCCCAAGCCGGTCCCGAGGTGGCGGAGCAAAGAGCTCGGCACTCCGAAGTGGTGACATAGCACGGTCAATGCAGGCCGGCAGAGTGATGCCGAAGTCCCCGGCATGGGGTAATGAAGTGTTGACGAACCCCCCCCCCCCGTCCAGCCGAGGTGACGCCAAAGGATATAGTCGGGCTGGATCATTTTCCTGTGCCACATAAAATAGTGCAAACCGGAGATAATAGTAATA
>NC_057794.1:425474414-425574531 GCF_018294505.1 Triticum aestivum | reverse complement strand
TGTGTTCGGTATTGATGACGCGGTCCGAGCTTGATGCGGGACAAGGTGCCATCCCCCAAGCCGGTCCCGAGGTGGCGGAGCAAAGAGCTCGGCACTCCGAAGTGGTGACATAGCACGGTCAATGCAGGCCGGCAGAGTGATGCCGAAGTCCCCGGCATGGGGTAATGAAGTGTTGACGAACCCCCCCCCCCGTCCAGCCGAGGTGACGCCAAAGGATATAGTCGGGCTGGATCATTTTCCTGTGCCACATAAAATAGTGCAAACCGGAGATAATAGTAATAATGATAATTAAAAAATCGTTGCATAATAAATAATTTATGCAAAGTGAGTAATAAAAGAAATATGGCCTGGCACCAAAGTCAAGTCGATGCAGGGCGTTGGCGTGATGCGGTAAAGGCATGGCAAAGCCTGAATTCGCAGGTCGGTCCGAGCTCTGAGTGGGGCGTTCGCCGGACTATGTACGGAAACTGACCGAACCACCATGCGACTGTCGTTAATGCAGCCACCATTTGATAGACCTGTGTATATATGACGGACAAACCAGAGTAATAATTCCTTGGGAAAAAATGAACCCAAACAAGCAAAAAATACTGGGATTAATAGCACCTGGTTTATTTGTTGTAGCAATCCGAAGGAAGGTGATTCCTAAAATTGGGACCCGCTCCGCACACCCATTGCCTGATGGGCGATAAAACGATGGCATGGCAATGCTGGTAAAGGTTGACTCACCGAGGCAAAGCCCTCGACCCAGCTAATGTGACAGAGCTGGTCGGCTAGTGACGCCGAAGTGTCCGGAGTAGGTTGATGAAGAGATGGCGAAGCCCCCGGTCCAGCCGAGATGTCGAAGCCTCAATGTCAGCCGATGAGTCTGAAAGATCGTGGATGTCGCCTAGAGGGGGCGGGGCGGTGAATAGGCGTTTTAAAATAATTATGGTTTAGGCTTGAACAAATGCGGAATAAACCTAGCGGTTAATTTGCCAAGCACAAAGCCTAAAACAACTAGGCTCACCTATGTGCACCAACAACTTATGCTAAGAAAGATAAGCAACTATGTGATAGCAAGATATATGACAAGAAACAATATGGCTATCACAAAGTAAAGTGCATAAGTAAAGGGCTCGGGTAAGAGATAACCGAGGCACGAGGAGACGACGATGTATCCCGAAGTTCACACCCTTGCGAATGCTAATCTCCGTTTGGAGCGGTGTGGAGGCACAATGCTCCCCAAGAAGCCACTAGGGCCACCACAATCTCCTCACGCTCTCGCACAATGCAAGATGCCGTGATTCCACTAAGGGACCCTTGAGGGCGGTCACCGAACCCGTACAAATGGCAACCCTTGGGGGCGGTCACCGAACCCGTACACTTTGGCAACCCTTAGGGGCGGTCACCGGTACCCGTCAAATTGCTCGGGGCGATCTCCACAACCTAATTGGAGACCCCGACGCTTGCCCGGAGCTTTGCACCACAATGATTGAGCTCCGAACACCAACAACCGTCTAGGGAGCCCAAGCACCCAAGAGGAACAAGCTCAAGGGTACCAAGCACCCAAGAGTAATAAGCTTCTCAACTTGTAACTTCCACGTATCACGTGGAGAACTCAAACCGATGCACCAAATGCAATGGCAAGGGCACAAGGAGTGCCCAAGTCCTTCTCTCTCAAATCCCACCGAAGCAACTAATGCTAGGGAGGAAAATGAGAGGAAGAACAAGAAAGAGAACACCAAGAACTCCAAGATCTAGATCCAAGGGGTTCCCCTCACATAGAGGAGAAAGTGATTGGTGGAAATGTGGATCTAGATCTCCTCTCTCTTTTCCCTCAAAAACTAGCAAGAATCCATGGAGGGATTGAGAGTTTAGCAAGCTCGAAGAAGGTCAACAATGGGGGAACAACACGAGCTCAAAGGATAAGGTTCAATGGGAAGAAGACCCCCTTTTATAGGAGGGGGGAAATCCAACCGTTATGTGCTCAGCCCGCACATGAGCGGTACTACCGCTCCATGAGCGGTACTACCGCTCAGGAGGAAGAAACAGGGAAAAGGATCAACAAAACATGAACCTTGGGACGGTAGTACCGTAGGAGACAGCGGTACTACCGCTAGGTTAGGCGGTACTACCGCACCCTTCGGCGGTACTGCCGCGCAGAACGAAGGGTAAAGGGAAAGAGGGAATCAGGCGGTACTACCGCAGAGGAAGGGCGGTACTGCCGCTAAGGAGCAGTACTGCCGCGGCGAGGTACCGCACAATCCGACACAGAAAAAGACCCCTCGAATCGACGCGGTAGGGACCTGGTAAGCCAACGGTAGTACTGCTGCGGAGTCACCGCCGGTACTACCGCTGTGGAGCGGTACTGCCGCTTGTGACTCCTCAGCAGTACTACCGCTGGGTACCACGGTACTACCGCTGGGACCCTGACAAAAACCACACTCAAGAAAACCAGAACTGCCATAACTTCTGCATATGAGCTCCGAATTGAGCAAACTCAAGCTTGTTGGAAACAAGACGACGAGTAGCATCAAAACAGCGGAGGTTATAGTAAGAAGAGGCAGGGGAGGTATGCCAACAAATAGAGGAGAGAAACCTCCAACCGAGAAGAACCGGCAAAACCTCCAACATCGAAAACATCATAGAAGATGCATGTGAACTCCGTTTTTGATGAACTCAAGCTTGTCATTAAGATGACCATAAGCTCTAAGACTCACAAAGAGAACCAAACAAGAACCAAGAAAGATGATGCAAGGATGCAATGGTTTGAGCTCTCTATGAACGATACGATCAAGCTACTCATTGAGAGCCCCCCTTGATAGTACGGCAATCGATCCTATAACCCGGTCTCCCAACTACCATCATGAGACCGGTAAAATAGAAAACCTACCAAGGGCAAACCTTTGCCTTGCACATGGTCCATTTGAGCTAGATGATGACGATCTTGACTCCCTCAAGTTGGACCACCTTTCTTGATTGGGTTGACTCGATGAAGACTAGTTGATTGCTCCCCCATACTCCACTATGGGTGAGCCACTCTTCCGCACATCTTCACAAGTCCATCGTCACCACAAAGGATGGCAAGCTTCAAGCATTTGATCTCTTCGTGATGCTCCACTTGAACTCGCACACCGCAACCTAACCCCACAAAGAACCCTCACGAAGACCATGGGTTAGTACACAAAGCGTAATTGGCAATGCTTACCATACCATGGGATCACTTGATCCCTCTCGGTACATCTTCTACGCTTTGTGGGTTGATCAACTTGATTCACTCTTTGACTTAGTCTTGATCAACCTCTCACAAGACCAATCTTTAGGTAATTCCTTGAATAGCACCTTGGTTGACACAAACTCTCCTTGAACCCAACACATGTACTCCAAGAAAAGCCTATGGACAAAACCTTCAAATATAACTCAAGGCAACCATTAGTCCATAGAGATTGTCATCAATTACCAAAACCAAACATGGGGGTACCGCATGTTCTTTCAGAGTCGAAGTAGGTCGGCGTAATGGACACCAGCTTGAAGAAGAAATAGTGCGGCCCTGTCGATGCAGGTCGTGACGTGGTCGATGCCGGCTTGATGAAGCGACCGTGCGGCGATGCCGGTATGCCCGCTCCGTGTAATCCATGGGGCGGCGATGTTGGTGATGATTTATCCTTCGCGATGCCGGGCTATTGTTCGGCTTGCCGAGATGATGATCCGAAGAAATTGAGCTTGGCTCAATAAAGTGACAGCGTGTCTAGCGCCGTCGGCAGCCGTAGAGCAACGTTATCAAGATGGTTTGACACCAACGTGATGGTGAAGATCATATTGAAAAAGACTTCAAAATTAGCGGTACGCGTTTGGGAACAAAACACAATACCCCATACAAAACTTTCTTCAAAAAGGATGTCCGAAATCCCGTTCATAAAAAAGATGAATTCGAGTCGGATTCGTTCTCGCGCAGAAAACAGATCCGAAAAGTGATGCACTACTCGGAAGGTTCCTGGAGTTTGGACAGTCGGATCGAGCTGAAATTTTGAGAGGTGGTAGATATAGGAATTGCGCATCCGATCAACGGGTGGATCTTCCAAAGGACGTCCGAGCTAGAAGCTGGACACGATGCCCTAAACTCATCCAAATTCCCATCCAGATTTGACAGGGCTCCGGTATATCGTGGATTGCCAGAGATTCCTCCATCGGAAGTCGACGAAATTTTCCAGGGTTGTTATAGACCCAATTCCGCACAATTCCACCAAAGCGATCGTCAAAGCGATACTTGAGGAGGTGGTGGCGACAGATACGAGTTTGCTGTCCAAAAAAACAGCACAGTCGCTTGAGGGCAATGTTGACGTTGAGCCCCCGAGCTCCATAGATAATTCCTACGTGATCTTGATAGAGATCGGAGTTGATGTTTGATGAAGGCCCTCGTCCGAACATGGTGATCCGAACACGGGGCGCAATTCTTGGTCGAACCAAGGTGACCAGTCGAACTGGTGACGAAGACGCCGAAGTCGCAGTTGATCTGCAGGCGAGCCATCGATCCTTTTTTCGATCACACAACAGAACTCTCAATGAAACCACCAATGTCGGTGTCAAAACCGGCGGATCTCGGGTAGGGGGTTCCGAACTGTGCGTCTAGGCCGGATGGTAACAGGAGGCAGGGAACACGATGTTTTACCCAGGTTCGGGCCCTCTTGATGGAGGTAAAACCTGAAGGAAATATGCCCTAGAGGCAATAATAAAGTTATTATTTATTTCCTTATATCATGATAAATGTTTATTATTCATGCTAGAATTGTATTAACCGGAAACATAATACATGTGTGAATACATAGACAAACAGAGTGTCACTAGTATGCCTCTACTTGACTAGCTCGTTAATCGAAGATGGTTATGTTTCCTAACCATGAACAAAGAGTTGTTATTTGATTAACGAGGTCACATCATTAGTTGAATGATCTGATTGACATGACCCATTCCATTAGCTTAGCACCCGATCGTTTAGTATGTTGCTATTGCTTTCTTCATGACTTATACATGTTCCTATAACTATGAGATTATGCAACTCCCGTTTACCGGAGGAATACTTTGGGTACTACCAAACGTCACAACGTAACTGGGTGATTATAAAGGAGTACTACAGGTGTCTCCAAAGGTACATGTTGGGTTGGCGTATTTCGAGATTAGGTTTTGTCACTCCGATTGTCGGAGAGGTATCTCCGGGCCCTCTCGGTAATGCACATCACTTAAGCCTTGCAAGCATTGCAACTAAATGAGTTAGTTGCGGGATGATGTATTACAGACCGAGTAAAGAGACTTGCCGGTAAAGAGATTGAACTAGGTATTGGATACCGACGATCGAATCTCGGGCAAGTAACATACCGATGACAAAGGGAACAACGTATGTCGTTATGCGGTCTGACCGATAAAGATCTTCGTAGAATATGTAGGAGCCAATATGGGCATCCAGGTCCCGCTATTGGTTATTGACCGGAGACATGTCTCGGTCATGTCTACATTGTTCTCGAACCCGTACGGTCCGCACGCTTAAGGTTACGATGACAGTTATATTATGAGTTTATGCATTTTGATGTACTGAAGTTAGTTTGGAGTCCCGGATGTGATCACTGACATGACGAGGAGTCTCGAAATGGTCGAGACATAAAGATTGATATATTGGAAGCCTATATTTGGATATCGGAAGTGTTCCGGGTGAAATCGGCATTTTACCGGAGTACCGAGAGGTTACCGGAACCCCCCGGGAGCCATATGGGCCTTAATGGGCTTTAGTGGAAAGGAGAAAGGGGCAGCCCAAGGTGGCCGCGCGCCTCCCCCCTTCCCCTAGTCCTATTAGGACTAGGAGAGGTGGCCGGCCCCCCTCTCCCTCTTTCCCCCTTGGGAAATCCTAGTCCAACTAGGATTGGGGGGGGGGGAGTCCTACTCCCGGGAGGAGTAGGACTCCTCCTGCGCCCTCCTCCTGGCCAGCGCCCCCCTCCCCTTTGGCTCCTTTATATACTGAGGTAGAGGCACCCCAGAAACACACAAGTTGATCCACGTGATCTATTCCTTAGCCGTGTGCGGTGCCCCCAGCCACCATAGTCCTCGATAATACTGTAGCGGAGTTTAGGCGAAGCCCTGCTGCTGTAGTACATCAAGATCGTCACCACGCCATCGTGCTGACGAAACTCTTCCCCGAAACTTTGCTGGATCGGAGTCCGGGGATCGTCATCGAGCTGAACGTGTGCTCGAACTCGGAGGTGTCGTAGTTTCGGTGCTTGATCGGTTGGATCGTGAAGACGTACGACTACTTCCTCTACGTTGCGTCAACGCTTCTGCAGTCGGTCTGCGTGGGTACGTAGACAACACTCTCCCCTCTCGTTGCTATGCATCACATGATCTTGATGTTATATGCACGAGTAGAACACAAGTGAGTTGTGGGCGATATAAGTCATACTGCCTACCAGCATGTCATACTTTGGTTCGGCGGCATTGTTGGACGAGACCACCCGGACCAACCTTACGCGTACGCTTATGCGAGACCGGTTCCCCCGACGTGCTTTGCACACGGGTGGCTTGCGGGCGATTGTCTCTCCAACTTTAGTTGAACCAAGTGTGGCTACGCCCGGTCCTTGCGAAGGTTAAAACGGAGTCTATTTGACAAACTATCGTTGTGGTTTTTATGCGTAGGTGAGATTGGTTCTTGCTTAAGCCCGTAGCAGCCACGTAAAACTTGCAACAACAAAGTAGAGGACGTCTAACTTGTTTTTGCAGGGCATGTTGTGATGTGATATGGTCAAGGCATGATGCTGAATTTTATTGTATGAGATGATCATGTTTTGTAACCGAGTTATCGGCAACTGGCAGGAGCCATATGGTTGTCGCTTTATTGTATGCAATGCAATCGCGATGTAATGCTTTGCTTTATTACTAAACGGTAGTGATAGTCGTGGAAGCATAAGATTGGCGAGACGACAACGATGCTACGATGGAGATCAAGGTGTCGCGCCGGTGACGATGGTGATCATGACGATGCTTCAGAGATGGAGATCACAAGCACAAGATGATGATGGCCATATCATATCACTTATATTGATTGCATGTGATGTTTATCCTTTTATGCATCTTATCTTGCTTTGATTGACGGTAGCATTATAAGATGATCTCTCACTAAAATTATCAAGAAAGTGTTCTCCCTGAGTATGCACCGTTGCCAAAGTTCGTCGTGCCCAGACACCACGTGATGATCGGGTGTGATAAGCTCTACGTCCATCTACAACGGGTGCAAGCCAGTTTTGCACACGCAGAATACTCAGGTTAAACTTGACGAGCCTAGCATATGCAGATATGGCCTCGGAACACGGAGACCGAAAGGTCAAACGTGAGTCATATAGTAGATATGATCAACATAATGATGTTCACCATTGAAAACTACTCCATCTCACGTGATGATCGGTTATGGTTTAGTTGATTTGGATCACGTGATCACTTAGAGGATTAGAGGGATGTCTATCTAAGTGGGAGTTCTTAAGTAATTTGATTAATTGAACTTAAACTTATCATGAACTTAGTACCTAATAGTATCTTGCTTATTTATGTTGATTGTAGATAGATGGCTCGTGCTGTTGTTCCGTTGAATTTTAATGTGTTCCTTGAGAAAGCAAAGTTGAAAGATGATGGTAGCAATTGCACGGATTGGGTCCGTAATTTGAGGATTATCCTCATTGCTGCTCAGAAGAATTACGTCTTGGAAGCACCGCTAGGTGCCAGGCTTGCTGCTGGAGCAACACCAGATGTTATGAACGTCTGGCAGAGCAAAGCTGATGACTACTCGATAGTTCAGTGTGCCATGCTTTACGGCTTAGAATCGGGACTTCAACGATGTTTTGAACGTCATGGAGCATATGAGATGTTCCAGGAGTTGAAGTTAATATTTCAAGCAAATGCCCGGATTGAGAGATATGAAGTCTCCAATAAGTTCTATAGCTGCAAGATGGAGGAGAATAGTTCTGTCAGTGAGCATATACTCAAAATGTCCGGGTATAATAATCACTTGATTCAGATGGGAGTTAATCTTCCAGATGATTGCGTCATTGACAGAATTCTCCAATCACTGCCACCAAGCTACAAGAGCTTCGTGATGAACTATAATATGCAAGGGATGAACAAGACTATTCCCGAGCTCTTCGCGATGCTGAAAGCTGCGGAGGTAGAAATCAAGAAGGAGCATGAAGTGTTGATGGTTAACAAGACCACTAGTTTCAAGAAAAAGGGCAAAGGGAAGAAGAAGGGGAACTTCAAGAAGAACGGCAAACAAGTTGCTTCTCAGGAGAAGAAACCCAAGTCTGGACCTAAGCCTGAAACTGAGTGCTTCCACTGCAAGCAGACTGGTCACTGGAAGCGGAAGTGCCCCAAGTATTTGGCGGATAAGAAGGATGGCAAGGTGAACAAAGGTATATGTGATATACATGTTATTGATGTGTACCTTACTAGAGCTCGCAGTAGCACCTGGGTATTTGATACTGGTTCTGTTGCTAATATTTGCAACTCGAAACAGGGACTACGGAATAAGCGGGCACTGGCAAAGGACGAGGTGACGATGCGCGTGGGAAACGGTTCCAAAGTCGATGTGATCGCGGTCGGCACGCTACCTCTACATCTACCTTCGGGATTAATATTAGACCTAAATAATTGTTATTTGGTGCCAGCGTTGAGCATGAACATTATATCTGGATCTTGTTTAATGCGAGACGGTTATTCATTTAAATCAGAGAATAATGGTTGTTCTATTTATATGAGTAATATCTTTTATGGTCATGCACCTTTGAAGAGTGGTCTATTTTTGATGAATCTCGATAGTAGTGATACACATATTCATAATGTTGAAGCCAAAAGATGCAGAGATGATAATGAAAGTGCAACTTATTTGTGGCACTGTCGTTTAGGTCATATCGGTGTAAAGCGCATGAAGAAACTCCATACTGATGGACTTTTGGAACCACTTGATTATGAATCACTTGGTACTTGCGAACCGTGCCTCATGGGCAAGATGACTAAAACACCATTCTCCGGTACTATGGAGAGAGCAACATATTTGTTGGAAATCATACATACCGATGTATGTGGTCCGATGAATATTGAGGCTCATGGCGGATATCGTTATTTTCTCACCTTCACAGATGACTTAAGCAGATATGGGTATATCTACTTAATGAAACATAAGTCTGAAACATTTGAAAAGTTCAAAGAGTTTCAGAGTGAAGTTGAAAATCATCGTAACAAGAAAATAAAGTTTCTACGATCTGATCGTGGAGGAGAATATTTGAGTTACAAGTTTGGTGTACATTTGAAAAATTGTGGAATAGTTTCGCAACTCACGTCACCCGGGACACCACATCGTAATGGTGTGTCCGAACGTCGTAATCGTACTTTACTAGATATGGTGCGATCTATGATGTCTCTTACTGATTTACCGCTATCGTTTTGGGGTTATGCTTTAGAGACGGCCGCATTCACATTAAATAGAGCACCATCAAAATCAGTTGAGACGACGCCTTATGAACTATGGTTTGGCAAGAAACCAAAGTTGTCGTTTCTTAAAGTTTGGGGCTGCGATGCTTATGTGAAAAAGCTTCAACCTGATAAGCTCGAACCCAAATCGGAGAAATGTGTCTGCATAGGATACCCAAAGGAGACTATTGGGTACACCTTCTATCACAGATCCGAAGGCAAGACATTCGTTGCTAAGAATGGATCCTTTCTAGAGAAGGAGTTTCTCTCGAAAGAAGTGAGTAGGAGGAAAGTAGAACTTGACGAGGTAACTGTACTTGCTCCCTTATTGGAAAATAGTACATCACAGAAAACTGTTTCTGTGACATCTATACCAATTAGTGAGGAAGCTAATGATGTTGATCATGAAACTTCAGGTCAAGATACTACTGAACCTCGTAGATCGACCAGAGTGAGATCCGCACCAGAGTGGTACGGTAATCCTGTTCTGGAACTCATGCTACTAGATCATGATAAACCTACGAACTATGAAGAAGCGATGGTGAGCCCAGATTCCGCAAAGTGGCTTGAAGCCATGAAATCTGAGATGGGATCCATGTATGAGAACAAAGTATGGACTTTGGTTGACTTGCCC
Source organism: Triticum aestivum (assembly GCF_018294505.1). Lineage (NCBI taxonomy): Eukaryota > Viridiplantae > Streptophyta > Magnoliopsida > Poales > Poaceae > Triticum > Triticum aestivum. Next base: position 425,564,417 of record NC_057794.1, on the reverse strand, counting down.
GATGATCGGCAAGCAATTGAGAATAAATGGATCTTCAAGAAGAAGACTGACACTGATGGTAATGGTACTGTCTACAAAGCTCGACTTGTCGCAAAAGGTTTTCGGCAAGTTCAAGGGGTTGACTACAATGAGACCTTCTCACCCGTAGCGATGCTTAAGTCTGTCTGAATCATGTTAGCAATAGCCGCATTTTATGATTATGAAATTTGGCAGATGGATGTCAAAACTGCATTCCTGAATGGATTTCTGGAAGAAGAGTTGTATATGATGCAACCGGAAGGTTTTGTTGATCCAAAGGGAGCTAACAAAGTGTGCAAGCTCCAGCGATCCATTTATGGACTGGTGCAAGCCTCTCGGAGTTGGAATAAACGTTTTGATAGTGTGATCAAAGCATTTGGTTTTATACAGACTTTCGGAGAAGCCTGTATTTACAAGAAAGTGAGTGGGAGCTCTGTAGCATTTCTGATATTATATGTGGATGACATATTGCTGATTGGAAATGATATAGAATTTCTGGATAGCATAAAGGGATACTTGAATAAGATTTTTTCAATGAAAGACCTCGGAGAAGCTGCTTACATATTAGGCATAAAGATCTATAGAGATAGATCAAGACGCTTAATTGGACTTTCACAAAGCACATACCTTGACAAGATTTTGAAGAAGTTCAAAATGGATCAAGCAAAGAAAGGGTTCTTGCCTGTGTTACAAGGTGTGAAGTTGAGTCAGACTCAATGCCCGACCACCGCAGAAGATAGAGAGAAAATGAAAGATGTTCCCTATGCTTCAGCCATAGGCTCTATCATGTATGCAATGCTATGTACCAGACCTGATGTGTGCCTTGCTATAAGTTTAGCAGGGAGGTACCAAAGTAATCCAGGAGTGGATCACTGGACATCGGTCAAGAACATCCTGAAGTACCTGAAAAAGACTAAGGATATGTTTCTCGTGTATGGAAGTGACAAAGAGCTCACTGTAAAAGGTTACGTTGATGCAAGCTTTGACACTAATCCGGACGATTCTAAATCGCAAACTGGATACATGTTTACATTAAACGGTGGAGCTGTCAGTTGGTGCAGTTCTAAACAAAGTGTCGTAGCGGGATCTACATGTGAAGCGGAGTACATAGCTACTTCGGAAGCAGCAAATGAAGGAGTATGGATGAAGGAATTCATATCCGATCTAGGTGTCATACCTAGTGCATCGGGTCCAATGAAAATCTTTTGTGACAATATTGGTGCAATTGCCTTGGCAAAGGAATCCAGATTTCACAAAAGGACCAAACACATCAAGAGACGCTTCAATTGCATCCGGGATCTAGTCCAGGTGGGAGACATAGAGATTTGCAAGATACATACGGATCTGAATGTTGCAGACCCATTGACTAAGCCTCTTCCACGAGCAAAACATGATCAGCACCAAAGCTCCATGGGTGTTAGAATCATTACAGTGTAATCTAGATTATTGACTCTAGTGCAAGTGGGAGACTGAAGGAAATATGCCCTAGAGGCAATAATAAAGTTATTACTTATTTCCTTATATCATGATAAATGTTTATTATTCATGCTAGAATTGTATTAACCGGAAACATAATACATGTGTGAATACATAGACAAACAGAGTGTCACTAGTATGCCTCTACTTGACTAGCTCGTTAATCAAAGATGGTTATGTTTCCTAACCATGAACAAAGAGTTGTTATTTGATTAACAAGGTCACATGATTAGTTGAATGATCTGATTGACATGACCCATTCCATTAGCTTAGCATCCGATTGTTTAGTATGTTGCTATTTCTTTCTTCATGACTTATACATGTTCCTATAACTATGAGATTATGCAACTCCCGTTTACTGGAGGAACACTTTGGGTACTACCAAACGTCACAACGTAACTGGGTGATTATAAAGGAGTACTACAGGTGTCTCCAAAGGTACATGTTGGGTTGGCGTATTTCGAGATTAGGTTTTGTCACTCCGATTGTCGGAGAGGTATCTCCGGGCCCTCTCAGTAATGCACATCACTTAAGCCTTGCAAGCATTGAAACTAAATGAGTTAGTTGTGGGATGATGTATTACAGAACGAGTAAAGAGACTTGCCGGTAACGAGATTGAACTAGGTATTGGATACCGACGATCGAATCTCGGGCAAGTAACATACCGATGACAAAGGGAACAACGTATGTTATTATGCGGTCTGACCGATAAAGATCTTCGTAGAATATGTAGGAGCCAATATGGGCATCCAGGTCCCGCTATTGGTTATTGACCGGAGACATGTCTCGGTCATGTCTACATTGTTCTCGAACCCGTAGGGTCCGCACGCTTAAGGTTACGATGACAGTTATATTATGAGTTTATGCATTTTGATGTACCGAAGTTAGTTCGGAGTCCCGGATGTGATCACGGACATGACGAGGAGTCTCGAAATGGTCGAGACATAAATATTGATATATTGGAAGCCTATATTTGGATATCGGAAGTGTTCCAGGTGAAATCGGGATTTTACCGGAGTACCGGGAGGTTACCGGAACCCCCCGAGAGCCATATGGGCCTTAATGGGCTTTAGTGGAAAGGAGAAAGGGGCAACCCAAGGTGGCTGCACGCCTCCCCCCTTCCCCTAGTGTTATTAGGACTAGGAGAGGTGGCCGGCCCCCCTCTCCCTCTTTCCCCCTTGGGGAATCCTAGTCCAACTAGGATTGGGAGGGGGAGTCCTACTCCCGGGAGGAGTAGGACTCCTCCTGCGCCCTCCTCCTAGCCGGCGGCCCCCCTCCCCTTTGGCTCCTTTATATACTGAGGTAGAGGCACCCCAGAAACACACAAGTTGATCCACGTGATCTATTCCTTAGCCGTGTGCGGTGCCCCCAGCCACCATAGTCCTTGATAATACTGTAGCGGAGTTTAGGCGAAGCCCTGCTGCTGTAGTACATCAAGATCGTCACCACGCCGTCGTGCTGAAGGAACTCTTCCCCGACACTTTGCTGGATCGGAGTTCGGGGATCGTCATCGAGCTGAACGTGTGCTCGAACTCGGAGGTGTCGTAGTTTCGGTGCTTGATCGGTTGGATCGTGAAGACGTACGACTACTTCCTCTATGTTGCGTCAACGCTTCCGCAGTCGGTCTGCGTGGGTACTTAGACAACACTCTCCCCTCTCGTTGCTATGCATCACATGATCTTGCGTGTGCATAGGATTTTTTTTGAAATTACTACGTTCCCCAACAAAACCCTACGTCCTGCTTGATTAATATTGATGATATGGGTAGTACAAGAGTAGATCTACCACGAGATCAAGGAGGCTAAACCCTAGAAGCTAGCCTATGGTATGATTGTTGTATATATTGTATATCTATCGACTAGCCTAGCCTCGGTTTATATAATGCACCGGAGGCCTAGGATAACAAGAGTCCTAGCCAAATACGCCGGTGGGGAGAAGTCCTTGTCTTGATCGCTAAGTCTTGTGGAATCTTCCTTGTATGTGGTAGCCGTCCAAACTGGCCCATGAGTATACGGCCACGGGGGTCCTCGGCCCAATCTAATAGATCGGGAGACGACGTGGTGAGTACCCCCTAGTCCAGGACACCGTCAGTTGCCATCGATGACAGGCTGAGGAGAGTATGTAGGTTCGGTGGCAGAACATCATCGACCATCGGTGGGAACGAGCATTCGATGAGAGATGGGTGTGAATGGTGGTTTGGGTGGTGAGGGTGAGCTGGAGGAGTGGTAAGCAATAAATGATGATCTCATCTTGGCTCCTTGCTTCCCGAGGCGAGGCATACATGCATTTTTCCTCATTTCTTTCCGAGCCAAGGCATGCAAACATGCCCTTATGCACCGACTTCGCTCTGCATATGCGCTAGTTGTGTACGGGTCATGTCTGTCTTACCTAGGTAGCCGTAAAGGGCAACGTGTGGCATCTAGATGGGAATGCAGATGTAGCATACCAAGTCGGCCCCTCTCCGGCTTGTGATCATCTTGTCCAGTATTTAGAGAAGGTGTGTCGACTGCAGAACATCCACAAGGCTCCTCGTGGTCCCTCTTCTTTTCACCCTCACTGTCCTGTCAACAAACCATGGACTTCTCTTCGTAATCTTTTGATACAAATGCTTTCTCAATAAGTGGTGACATGGGTAGTAGGGGCTTATGGGAGTGTTTCCCATCCCATGAAAATTCACTTCATACGGATCAAGACAGAATAAAGAGGAAAGTAACCTGTCTGATGGTACTGAAATCCGCCAGTAGCCTCGATAAGGTGGAGAGCGCGACCGGATGTTCCAAATGGGATCACAAACAAGGATTTTACTCAGGTACGGGTGCTCATGGTCGAGGTAAAACCCTGCTCTTGCTTTGCTTTGATTGATTGAGGAAAAAACACCTCATATGAAGGGGTTACAATATGAGTGGATTATTGCTACCGAGGTGACAACAATGGGTCAGATGATCTAGAGCTACCCCCAACCTTGCCTTATATAGAAGGATCAGGTCTAGGGTTACATTTTTCCAATCGATCTAGAGCTTCAATCGGTTGAGGGGTTCTTGGCTTGCCGCTAAGACGAGGAACATCTGAAAGGCGGACTCCCTGCAGAACCGAGGGCTCTCGTTGCTATCATGTTGGGCCATAAGGCCTTCCCATTGACGGTCTTCCCGGCATCTATGGCAACCCAATGTAGTACACGGTCAGTAGCCCCTGAACTTGTCTGAATTTTCCTATGTTTCCTCTCGAACTGCTCTAAGGAAGAAATACTGGCGGGATCCTCCCAAATAAAATGAGTGGATTAGTCTGCCTTTTGGTTGTCCGGTTTCAGCCAGTCCGTGTTTCTCCTACTCTTTAGAGTCGAGCTAGCGTTTAAAGCATTGTAGCCCGTCCCCCTATTTCTTTTAGCCCCACTGGAATACCGACCTCATGGTCACACGAACAACGGGACCCTCCGGGATTAATGCCAGCCTTTGCAGAACTGACGACGTTGGATTTTGGTCATCGGACCCAACAACATATCCAACCGGACCACGTTCACAACTGTCTGATTGTCGGGATCAAGGGGTCATGGCTATTCACCACTCACGTCCCATTATTATCCTCGTCAAAATAGGAGGGCAACCAACTATCCTCGATTCAGTGCCTTGCGGTGATAATGGTGCCTAGATTCATCGAAGAACTAACCAAGAACCTGAAACCGCACAGAAACATGCAAATAATGAAACCTATCATAGTGAGAACATGAAAAAAAAACCTCATCCATCAAAGAAGAAGCCTTGGTGCCCTGCTCGCTTCCAGACAATTGGCCTCCGCTCGATCTACTACATGGTTAGAACAAGCATGCGAAAAACAACTAGACAATCTAAAGGAAAAAACCAAAACAGATAAAAACATGCCATCCCCTGCAAAAAAAAGAATGGCATGCATTGCAACGGTAAGACAGTCTGAGGCATTTCCATATGTTGCTTCACAAGACAGGGATTAAATCATATCCTACGAAATGAAACTGACACGTCGTCAAGAGGCAAACCAATCCAGCCCGACATTTAGAATGGCAATACGGTCTCAGAGAAAGAAAATAATTATTTCACTCACAATGCGATTCAAACAAAGAGGACTACGATAGAACATGAAATATACAAGAAAACTTGGGAAGCAAGCAAAAAGAGCAAGACCAGAGGGATAAACAAGCAACGAGGCGGCTCACCTCAAACGGCAATATAAGCACCCAACAATGACAAGAAGAAGCTCGTAAGACCTGAGCCACACCCGCTGAGCCTTAGATACAGGAAGGAGTTCAAAGAGAACCTCTAGCGAAGTGAAGCTATGGATGGGCGGTGTCATCGAACAGTAGGGAGGAGCCCAAAGAGAACCTCTAGCGGAGCAAAGCAATAAACGGGCGGCGTCATCGGACAACAGAGAGGCGCTCGAAGAGGACCTCTAGCGGAGCAAAGCGTGGGATGGACGGCATCAAACCACAAGCAAAAGCAAAACAACAAGAAGAAAAGCAAATGAAGGGGGGGGGGTGGTGGTGGTGGTCAAAGACAACGATGACAGATAGTCAGCCAAGCCGAAATAACCCACCATACAAGTTGGCCACATGGATACGGGCCTGCTAATGAGACGCATGAAGGATACAACAACCTTATACCGACCAAGCACAAAAGGGTGGAACAAGAACGGCCACACACGGCCACGAGCCGGATAGGCACGATCAAAGTCGAGCACAGAGAAGCAGCCAAGCAACCATCAGACCAGCCACTATCGGGACCCACAAAATAGACAACACCCTTATACTGACCGGCTAGAGAAGGACAGAGCGACCACAACTCCACCGTGCCACTAACTAAGAGCATCTCTAGCCGCGCCCCCAGAAAAACCTTCTCAGACGTTTTTTTCGCGTCGGCGCTGAAAAATCGGCCCAGTCGCGTTCCCAGGAGCCCGATTTTCGTCGGTCTGGGCCGAATTTAGCGCCGGCGGATCCAGACCGAACCCGGCGCGCTGGGGGCGCCGGGGCGAGCGGTTTTGACGCGAAAGAGTCGCGGGCCCGCCACGTCAGCGACACCGTGCGTCATCTTCCCCGAACGCCTCGGTTTCCTGCGGGGAATCAACGGCAAGTCTGCCGCCGGTCAGCCTTATCAGTGATTCCTCACGGGCGGCGCGTTCATGGGACGGCGCACCGACGCCTCGCCTCCCTCGCACGCGTACACACGGGGCGGCACCGCTATATAAGCTGGTGGCCTCCCTTGCCTCTGGCTACACCAGCCACACCCGCCCTAGCCCGCCCTCTACCTCTCCCGAGCGCCGCCGCCGAGCCCTGCCTCTCCCGAGCGCCGCCGCCGAGCCCTGCCTCTCCCGAGCGCCGCCGCCGAGCCCTCCCTCTCCCTCCCTCCCTCCCTCCCTCTCCCGATGGCCGAGCGGTTCCCCGGCGATGAGGCCGCGGCCAACGGCTTCGGCCGCCGATCGCTCCGCGAATAGGAATCTTGACTCCTGTTCCAGGCGAGCATCCCGGCGTCGCCGGACATGCGCGCCGGGCCGACGGGCTGGAAACTCAGCAACGGGGGAGTGCCCATTCCCCCGTTGCCCGACGCCGTGGCCAAACCCGGGTACTTCGCCGAGGAGGTCGACGTCGTGCGCGCCTCTCTCACCGCCGCTCAACTCTCCCTCCCCGAGTACGCCGAAGACAACCATGCGGCTTGGGCGGCGTACTTCGAGTGCCGTCAGCAGCAGCGGCTGGCGTCCACCAACGACGCGGCGGTCGTCGGCTGCATGAAGAACAGCGAGGGGCGCCGCCTGTGATGGGGCGTCCCCGGCCGGACACTCGAGGGCGTGCTGACGCACCTCGAGGGCGGCAACAACCCGCTGTTGGCGTACCCCCCCTCCCGGCGAGGGCGGCCGCCACGGTCGCGGCTCATCGCCGACGCGACGGGCAATGGTTGCCCAGGAGGTTCGGCGCCTCCTCTTCTTCCTCCTCATCACGCTCTTCTTCGCACACCTCCGGCTCTCCGGCATTGCTAGGCGTCAAGGCCGAGCCCGTGACGGAGACGCCGCTCGGACGTCGCACTCGCAGCGCCGGCATCGTCATCAACAAGGGCGGCCGGCGCGCCTCCTCGTCGACTCCTCCTCCGCGCTTCGTCAAGCCCAAGATGGAGCCGGGGCTCGCGCCGGTGAAGACGGAGCCGAGCCTCCTCCCCACGGTGAAGACGGAGCACAGCGGCCCCGGAATGGGCGCGCGCGGACTCCCTGAAGATGGCGAGGGAGCGCCAGTGCGCCGCCTTGCAGCGCTTCGCGCAGCGCCGCGTCGTCATCGAGGACAGCGACGACGACGACGCGCCGCCGCCACCAACCCGCGTTGGCGACGCCGGTCAGGGGTCCATCAGGGACGGCCGCGTCAAGGAGGAGAAGCCCGACGACGGCAGCGACGATGGCAACTACTCGGCGTTCAGCCAGTTTCTTTTTTAGATTAGTTATCTATTTTGCTATGTAATGAAAATTCGCGAACATGTCTAATATATGCCCAATTTTGCCGAAATTTAGTCGTGTTTAGCCGAACTTCCCCGAACTTTGCCGAAATTTGCTATATTTTTTTAATTGCACCTGGAGGCGGTCCTGGAGCCGACGGCTGAGGACCAATTTATCTCCATACCCATTTTTTACGCCGGCTCACCCTCAGATGGCAATTTTAGGCGACCCCTGAGAGGCCAACGGCTGGAAATGCTCTAAATGGGCAGGAAAGAGGCAAACCGACCTCGGGCCACCCTAGCCGCTCAGCAAGGCACTAGCTCCATATCCGGTCCATCACCAGCCGGCTTTTGCACGGAATAGCCGAGTGGGGTCTAGGCAAGATGGTGCCCACCACAATGCAGACGACAACCTTTTACCGACCGGCCAGAGAAGGACGGGCTGACCACAACTCTACCCGACCACGAAACGGATAGGCAGGAAAAAGGCAAACCTACTTCAGGTAAACAATCGGGCACGTCCGAAAGGAGAACCCACCTTAGCCGCCTGTCAAGACACCGACATCATATTCGGTCCATCAGCGACCGGCCTTTGGGCGGGATAGCCGTACAGGGTCCAGGAAGGACGCACACGGCGGCACATGCAAGGCGAGGGGAACGGACAGCAGGCCGGGTGCAACCAACGCTCACACGCCGTGCCGGGCACGCGCATGTACCTGTCTCGCCCGAGCGAAACAGCCTAGCAGGGGGCGAACGATGCCTAGCTTGAATATTTTCTAATAAATCTTAAATTTATGCGACCAAGGATCTGCGTCAGACTAGTTCATACTCATCAATTATAAATTCATGGCTAGATTTCTATAGAAGTTTTGAAATTTGTTTCAAGCAGTCAGAAAGGTTTTACAGTTCCATAAATATTCAAGCTAGGCATATCACGTAGCTTGGTCTAGATCTCTAGTTTGTTTGAAGTGATTTCCAGAATACATCGAGGTTTAAATTATGAGCTTATGAGTAAAGTAATGGCTAAATGTCACGCATATTTACAAATTCTTATCATTCTATTGTCAAAATGAATGGGTGAAATCCATATCATTCTATTGTCAACATGGATGGCGGGGCAACACAAGGGCGGAGGGGGAAGCATGAAGCATTATTTTTCGGAAATGTTAACGCCCACACGTGTGGGCGTTCACCATCCCAACCACACGCAAGCATCTCCGTTGGCAACTGTTTGCACGAATCTTGGAACAAACCGGCCGGTTTTCTGCGCCACGTAGGACGAGGCGCGTGTGCGGTGTACGAGACAGTTCGCCCGCACGTTGGTTGCCATCCCGCGGTCAGCGATTGCCACTCGGAGGCGTGTGGTGGAACTGCAATGCGCCCGCACGCCACGCTCCGATCGCGGTTGACGTCAAACACGTCGCACACCTCTGCCCTCTCTCTGTCACGGTTCCATTTACTCACCCGCACCGCAGTTACTGGCACAACCCACTCGCATTTCAAACCATTGGAGGAGAAGGCGAGGGGAGAAGGCGACGGCGGAGGCGGAAGAATCAACGGTGTTCGCGGCCGTCGGTGGGGCTCGCCGGAACGGAGCGGCTTCGCCGGAGCGCCTGCGGGTTGAAGGTAATGCTCGCTACAACTCTCGCAATCCCTTCCTGCATTTTTCCCCCTTCCCTCCCTGTTCGATTCCTCGATCGAGATGAAGGAAATATGCCCTAGAGGCAATAATAAAGTTATTATTTATTTCCTTATATCATGATAAATGTTTATTATTCATGCTAGAATTGTATTAACCGAAAACATAATACTTGTGTCAATACATAGACAAACAAAGTGTCACTAGTATGCCTCTACTTGACTAGCTCGTTAATCGAAGATGGTTATGTTTCCTAACCATAAACAAAAGAGTTATTATTTGATTAACGGGATCACATCATTAGGAGAATGATGTGATTGACATGACCCATTCCATTAGCTTAGCACCCGATCGTTTAGTATGTTGCTATTGCTTTCTTCATGACTTATACATGTTCCTATGACTATGAGATTATCCAACTCCCGTTTGCCGAAGGAACACTTTGTGTGCTACCAAACGTCACAACGTAACTGGGTGATTATAAAGGAGCATTATAGGTGTCTCCAAAGGTACATGTTGGATTGGCATATTTCGAGATTAGGATTTGTCACTTCGATTGTCGGAGAGGTATCTCTGGGCCCTCTCGGTAATGCACATCACATAAGCCTTGCAAGCATTGCAACTAATGAGTTAGTTGTGAGATAATGTATTACGGAACGAGTAAAGAGACTTGCCGGTAACGAGATTGAACTAGGTATTGGATACCGACGATCGAATCTCGGGCAAGTAAAATACCGATGACAAAGGGAACAACGTATGTTGTTATGCGGTTTGACCGATAAAGATCTTCATAGAATATGTAGGAGCCAATATGGGCATCCAGGTCCCGCTGTTGGTTATTGACCAGAGATTTTTCTCAGTCATGTCTGCATTATTCTCGAACCGTAGGGTCCGCACGCTTAAAGTTACGATGATAGTTGTTATGAGTTTTATGCATGTTGATGTACCGAAGTTAGTTCAGAGTCCCGGATGTGATCACGGACATGACGAGGAGTCTCGAAATGGTCGAGACGTAAAGATTGATATATTGGATGACTATATTCGGACACCGGAAGTGTTCCGGATGAATTTCGGATAAAACCGGAGCACCAGGGGGTTACCGGAACCCCCCGGGGGGGTTAATGGGCCTTATGGGCCTAATGTGGAGAAGAGGAAGGGGCTGCCAGGGCAGGCCGCGCGCCCCCTCTCCCCCTAGTCCGAATTGGACAAGGAGGGAGGGGCGGCGCCCCCCCTTTCCTTCTCTCCCCCCTCTCTCCTACTTGGACAAGGAAAAGGGGGAGGAGTCCTACTCCCGGTAGGAGTAGGACTCCTCCTGCGCCCACCTCCTGGCCGGCCGCACCCCACCCCTTGGCTCCTTTATATACGGAGGCAAGGGGGCACCCTAGGACACACAAGTTGATCCTCGTGATCGTTCCTTAGCCGTATGCGGTGCCCCCTGCCACCATATTCCACCTCGGTCATATCGTTGTAGTGCTTAGGCGAAGCCCTGCGTCGGTGGAACATCATTATCGTCACCACGTCGTCGTGCTGACGGAACTCATCCCCGAAGCTTTGCTGGATCGGAGCCCGGGGAGCGTCATCGAGCTGTACGTGTGCTAAGAACTCGGAGGTGCCGGAGTAACGGTGCTTGGATCGGTCGGATCGGGAAGAAGACGTACGACTACTTCCTCTACGTTGTGTCAACGCTTCCGTTGCGATCTACAAGGGTACATAGATCATACTCTCCCCTCTCGTTGCTATGCATCACCATGATCTTGCGTGTGCGTAGGAATTTTTTTGAAATTACTGCGTTTCCCACAGTGGCATCCGAGCCTAGGTTTTATATGTTGATGTTATATGCACGAGTAGAACACAAGTGAGTTGTGGGCGATATAAGTCATACTGCTTACCAGCATGTCATACTTTGGTTCGGCGGTATTGTTGGACGAAGCGGCTCGGACCGACATTACGCGTACGCTTATGCGAGACCGGTTCTCCCGACGTGCTTTGCACATAGGTGGCTTGCGGGTGACAGTTTCTCCAACTTTAGTTGAACCGAGTGTGGCTACGCCCGGTCCTTGCGAAGGTTTAAACAACACCAACTTGACAAACTATCGTTGTGGTTTTGATGCGTAGGTAAGATTGGTTCTTGCTTAAGCCCGTAGCAGCCACGTAAAACTTGCAACAACAAAGTAGAGGACGTCTAACTTGTTTTTGCAGGGCATGTTGTGATGTGATATGGTCAAGACATGATGCTAAATTTTATTGTATGAGATGATCATGTTTTGTAACCGAGTTATCGGCAACTGGCAGGAGCCATATGGTTGTCGCTTTATTGTATGCAATGCAATCGCGTTGTAATGCTTTACTTTATCACTAAACGGTAGCGATAGTCGTGGAAGCACAAGCTCGGCGAGACGACAACGATGCTACGATGGAGATCAAGGTGTCACGCCGGTGACGATGGTGATCACGACGGTGCTTCGGAGATGGAGATCACAAGCACAAGATGATGATGGCCATATCATATCACTTATATTGATTGCATGTGATGTTTATCTTTTATGCATCTTATCTTGCTTTGATTGACGGTAGCATTATAAGATGATCTCTCACTAAATTATCAAGTAGTGTTCTCCCTGAGTACGCACCGTTGCGAAAGTTCTTCGTGCTGAGACACCACGTGATGATCGGGTGTGATAGGCTCTACGTTCAAATACAACGGGTGCAAAACAGTTGCACACACGGAATACTCAGGTTATACTTGACGAGCCAAGCATATACAGATATGGCCTCGGAACACGGAGACCGAAAGGTCGAGCGTGAATCATATAGTAGATATGATCAACATAGTGATGTTCACCAATGAAACTACTCCATCTCACGTGATGATCGGACATGGTTTAGTTGATTTGGATCACGTGATCACTTAAGAGGATTAGAGGGATCTCTATCTAAGTGGGAGTTCTTAAGTAATATGATTAAATTGAACTTAAATTTATCATGAACTTAGTCCTGGTAGTATTTTGCAAATCATGTTGTAGATCAATAGCTCGCGTTGTTGCTTCCCTGTGTTTATTTTGATATGTTCCTAGAGAAAATTGTGTTGAAAGATGTTAGTAGCAATCATGCGGATTGGATCCGTGATCTGAGGTTTATCCTCATTACTGCATAGAAGAATTATGTCCTTGATGCACCGCTAGGTGACAGACCTATTGCAGGAGCAGATGCAGACGTTATGAACGTTTGGCTAGCTCAATATGATGACTACTTGATAGTTTAGTGCACCATGCTTAACGTCTTAGAATCGGGACTTCAAAGACGTTTTGAACGTCATGGACCATATGAGATGTTCCAGGAATTGAAGTTAATATTTCAAGCAAATACCCGAGTTGAGAGATATGAAGTCTCCAACAAGTTCTATAGCTAAAAGATGGAGGAGAATCGCTTAAGTAGTGAGCATGTGCTCAGATTGTCTGGGTACTACAATCGCTTGAATCAAGTGGGAGTTAATCTTCCAGATAAGATAGTGATTGACAGAATTCTCTAGTCACCATCACCAAGTTAGTAGAACTTCGTGATGAACTATAATATGCAAGGGATGACAAAAGTAATTCCCAAGCTCTTCGTGATGCTGAAATCGACGAAGGTAGAAATCAAGAAAAACATCAAGTGTTGATGGTTAACAAGACCACTAGTTTCAAGAAAAGGGCAAAGGGAAGAAGGGGAACTTCAAGAAGAACGGCAAGCAAGTTGCTGCTCAAGTGAAGAAGCCCAAGTCTGATCCTAAGCCTGAGACTAAGTGCTTCTACTGCAAAGGGACTGGTCACTGGAAGCGGAACTACCCCAAGTGATTGGCGGATAAGAAGGATGGAAAAGTGAACATAAGTATATTTGATATACATGTTATTGATGTGTACTTTACTAGTGTTTATAGCAACCCCTCGGTATTTGATACTGGATCAGTTGCTAAGATTAGTAACTCGAAACGGGAGTTGCAGAATAAACAGAGACTAGTTAAGGGTGAAGTGACGATGTGTGTTGGAAGTGGTTCCAAGATTGATATGATCATCATCGCACACTCCCTATAAATTCGGGATTAGTGTTGAACCTAAATAAGTGTTATTTGGTGTTTACGTTGAGCATGAATATGATTTGATCATCTTTATTGTAATACGGTTATTCATTTAAGTAAGAGAATAAATTGTTGTTCTGTTTACATGAATAAAACCTTATATGGTTACACACCCAATGAAAATAGTTCGTTGGATCTCGATCGTAGTGATACACATAATCATAATATTGAAACCAAAAGATGCAAAGTTAATAATGATAGTGCAACTTATTTGTAGCACTGCCGTTTAGGTCATATTGGTGTAAAGCGCATGAAGAAACTCCATGCTGATGGGCTTTTGGAATCACTTGATTATGAATCAGTTAATGCTTGCGAACCATGCCTCATGGGCAAGATGACTAAGACTCCGTTCTTCGGAACAATGGAACGAGCAACGGATTTGTTGGAAATCATACATACTGATGTATGTGGTCCGATGAATATTGAGGTTCGCGACAGGTTTCATTATTTTCTAATCTTCACATATGATTTGAGCAGATATGAGTATATCTACTTGATGAAACATAAGGCTGAAACATTTGAAAAGTTCAAAGAATTTCAGAGTGAAGTGAAAAATCATCATAACAAGAAAATAAAGTTTCTACGATCTGATCGTAGAGAAGAGTATTTGAGTTACGAGTTTGGCCTTCAGTTAAAAAACAATGTGAAATAGTTTCACTACTCACGCCACCTGGAACACGACAATGGTGTGTCCGAACGTCATAACCGTACTTTATTAGATATGGTGCGATCTATGATGTCTCTTACCGATCTACCACTATCGTTTTGGGGTTATGCATTAGAGACAGTTGCATTCACATTAAATAGGGCACCATCCAAATCCGTTGAGACGACACCGTATGAACTATGGTTTGGCAAGAAACCTAAGCTGTCGTTTCTTAAAGTTTGAGGTTGCAATGCTTATGTGAAAAAGTTTCAACCTGATAAGCTCAAACCCAAATCGGAGAAATGTGTCTTCATAGGATATCCAAAGGAAACTATTGGATACACCTTCTATCACAGATCCGAAGGCAAGACTTTTGTTGCTAAATTCGGAAACTTTCTAGAGAAGGAGTTTCTCTCGAAAGAAGTGAGTGGGAGGAAAGTAGAAAACTTGATAAGGTAATTTTACCTTCTCCCTTATTGGGAAGTAGTTCATCGCAGAAATCTGTTCTTGTGACTACTACACCAATTAGTGAGGAAGCTGATGATGATGATCATGTAACTTCAGATCAAGTTACTACCGAATCTCGTAGGTAAACCAGAGTAAGATCCGCACCAGAGTGGTACGGTAATCCTGTTCTAGAAGTCATGTTACTAGACCATGACGAACTTGCGAACTATGAGGAAGCGATGATGAGCCCATATTCCATGAAATGGTTTGAGACCATGAAATCTGAGATATGATCCATGTATGAGAACAAAGTATGGACTTTGATGGATTTGCCCGATGATCGGCAAGCCATAAAAATAAATGGATCTTCAAGAGGAAGACGGACGCTGATAGTAGTGTTATTATCTACAAAGCTAGAATTGTCGCAAAAGATTTTCGACAAGTTCAAGGTGTTGACTGTGATGAGAGATTCTCACTTGTATCTATGCTTAAGTCTGTCCGAATCATGTTAGCAATTGCCGCATTTTATGAAATCTGGCAAATGGATAAACAAAACTGAATTCCTTAATGGATTTATTAAAGAAGAGTTGTATACGATGCAACTAGAAGGTTTTTTCAATCCGAAAGGTGCTAACAAAATGTGCAAGCTCCAGCGATCCATCTGTGGACTGGTGCAAGCATCTCGAAGTCGGAATATACGCTTTGATGAGTTGATCAAAGCATATAGTTTTCTACAGACTTGCGGTGAAGCCTGTATTTACAAGAAAGTGAGTGGGAGCACTACAACATTTCTGATAAGTATATGTGAATGACATATTGTTGATCAGAAATAATGTAGAATTATTCTGTAAAGCATAAAGGAGTATTTGAAAGGATTTTTTCAAAGAAAGACTTCGGTGAAGCTGCTTACATATTGAGCATCAAGATTTATAGAGATAGATCAAGATGCTTGATAAGTTTTTTCAATGAGTACATACCTTGACAAGATTTTGAAGTAGTTCAAAATGGAACAGTCAAAGAAAGAGTTCTTGCCTGTGTTGCAAGGTGTGAAATTGAGTAAGACTCAAAGCTCGACCACGGCAGAAGATAGAGATAGAATGAAAGTCATTCCCTATGCCTCAGCCATAGGTTCTATAAAGTATGCCATGCTGTGTACCAGATCTATTGTATACCCTACACTGTGTTAAGCAAGGGAGTACAATAGTGATCTAAGAGTAGATCACTGGACAGCGGTCAAAAATTATCCTTAGTGGAATAAGGAAATATTTCTCAATTATGGAGGTAAAAAAAAGGGTTCGTCGTAAAAGGTTACGTCGATGCAAGTTTTGACACAGATCTGGATGACTCTAAGTCTCGATCTAGATACATATTGAAAGTGGGAGCAATAAGCTAGAGCAGCTCCGTGCAGATCATTGTTGACATAGAAATTCGCAAAATACTTACGGATCTGAATGTGGCAGACCCGTTGACTAAAATTATCTCACAAGCAAAACATGGTCACACCTTAGTACTCTTTGGGTGTTAATCACATAGCGACGTGAACTAGATTACTGACTCTAGTAAACCCTTTGGGTGTTGATCACATATCGATGTGAACTATGGGTGTTAATCACATGGTGATGTGAACTATTGCTGTTAAATCACATGGCGATGTGAACTAGATTATTGACTCTAGTGCAAGTGGGAGACTGAAAGAAAATATGCCCTAGAGGCAATAATAAAGTTATTATTTATTTCCTTATATCATGATAAATGTTTATTATTCATGCTAGAATTGTATTAACCGGAAACATAATACTTGTGTGAATACATAGACAAACAAAGTGTCACTAGTATGCCTCTACTTGACTAGATCGTTAATCGAAGATGGTTATGTTTCCTAACCATAAACAAAAGAGTTGTTATTTGATTAACGGGATCACATCATTAGGAGAATGATGTGATTGACATGACCCATTCCATTAGCTTAGCACCCGATCGTTTAGTATGTTGCTATTGCTTTCTTCATGACTTATACATGTTCCTATGACTATGAGATTATGCAACTCCCGTTTGCCGGAGGAACACTTTGTGTGCTACCAAACGTCACAACGTAACTGGGTGATTATAAAGGAGCATCACAGGTGTCTCCAAAGGTACATGTTGGGTTGGCATATTTCGAGATTAGGATTTGTCACTCCGATTGTCGGAGAGGTATCTCTGGGCCCTCTCGGTAATGCACATCACATAAGCTTTGCAAGCATTGCAACTAATGAGTTAGTTGTGAGATGATGTATTACGGAATGAGTAAAGAGACTTGCCGGTAACGAGATTGAACTAGGTATTGGATACCGACGATCGAATCTCGGGCAAGTAAAATACCGATGACAAAGGGAACAACGTATGTTGTTATGCGGTTTGACCGATAAAGATCTTCGTAGAATATGTAGGAGCCAATATGGGCATCTAGGTCCTGCTATTGGTTATTGACCAGAGCTTTGTCTCAGTCATGTCTGCATTGTTCTCGAACCGTAGGGTCCGCACGCTTAAAGTTACGATGACCGTTGTTATGAGTTTTATGCATGTTGATGTACCGAAGTTAGTTCGGAGTCCCGGATGTGATCAGGGACATGACGAGGAGTCTCGAAATGGTCGAGACGTAAAGATTGATATATTGGATGACTATATTCGGACACCGGAAGTGTTCGGCATGAATTTTGGATAAAACCGGAGCACCGGGGGGTTACCGGAACCCCCCGGGGGGTTAATGGGCCTTATGGGCCTAATGTGGAGAAGAGGAAGGGGCTGCCAGGGCAGGCCGCGCGCCCCCTCTCCCCCTAGTCCGAATTGGACAAGGAGGGAGGGGTGGCGCCCCCCCTTTCCTTCTCTCGCCCTCTCTCCTACTTGGATAAGGAAAAGGGGGAGGAGTCCTACTCCCGGTAGGAGTAGGACTCCTCCTGCGCCCACCTCCTAGCCGGCCGCACCCCTCCCCTTGGCTCCTTTATATACGGAGGCAAGGGGGCACCCTAGGACACACAAGTTGATCCTCGTGATCGTTCCTTAGCCGTGTGCGGTGCCCCCTGCCACCATATTCCACCTCGGTCATATCGTTGTAGTGCTTAGGCGAAGCCCTGCGTCGGTGGAACATCATCATCGTCACCACGCTGTCGTGCTGACGGAACTCATCCCCGAAGCTTTGCTGGATCGGAGCCCGGGGAGCGTCATCGAGCTGTACGTGTGCTAAGAACTCGGAGGTGCCGGAGTAACGGTGCTTGGATCGGTCGGATCGGGAAGAAGACGTACGACTACTTCCTCTACGTTGTGTCAACGCTTCCGTTGCGATCTACAAGGGTACATAGATCATACTCTCCCCTCTCGTTGCTATGCATCACCATGATCTTGCGTGTGCGTAGGAATTTTTTTGAAATTACTGCGTTCCCCACACGAGATTCGTAGAGATTCAGGCGATTCGGCGATGCGTCGGCGTTCTCGCCGGTGCCGAAGTTGTCTGCTAGCCGTTTTTGGTGGCACTGGGCTGTTTCGTCGCGGCCGCGGCGGCGGCATCGTTGGTGTGGTTATGCTTGTTCGGAGGCACGCACTAGTATTGCCTATGGATTGGGCAGGTGTCTGCCGGTTTGTTTGATGCGCATTGGTTCGAATTTGTGTTTGCAGTCAGTTCGTGGGAGAATTTTGAGGGTGAATTTGAAGTCGCGGTAGTTGCCATTGAACCCTAGATCTAGTTAGTTGGGTTTTGAAACTGTAGTATGAGGCGAACTTGATAGTTTCATTAACTATCATGATTGTGTGGCAACTAACTCCCTGAACAAATGTGATAGTTGCCACAAATGTGTTTCCCCTTTATGGCAACAAATTACTGAAATGACTGTGCTAGTTGCCACATATAAGCTTTTGCATGGGGCAACTATTTTTATTGAATGACTGTGATAGTTGCCACACACACGCTCTTCCATGTGGCAACTAAATTTTCTGAATTACTGTGATAGTAGCCACCAACATGCTTTTTATTGTGGCATCTAATTTTTCTGAATGATTTGTGATAGTTACCACACTGTGATAGTTGCCAAAATCAGTAGTCAATGCAGTTTCAGGAGCCAACTGCACTGGAAGGCAACTAATGTGCACATCAAGTGTGCCTGTTGCCACTTGGATAGTATATTCATGTGGCGAATAGAATGTGAACACATTGTCTGTTGCCATTCTGCAGATAAGACAGTGTGGTAAATTGGCTGCATAATGTGGCAACCAATTTTGCATATCAATTCTGTCAGATGCTATACATATGCTTTGCATGTGGCAAGTTTTTGGCTGACCACCATGACAATTTGGTCTGTTCCTATCTCAAAAGAATGGCTCGTGGCGATCATCAAAATGATGATGATGATTTCATGGATCCACCACAGCGTAATCGGGCAACTGGACGGAGAAAAGAGGGTGATGAGGTAAATGTTCACACATCCCCCTTCCTCCTGATTTATGTTACTGGTTGACACCTCGAGCTTGCAGTCATCTAACACGAACTAAAATTTCATGACATTGCAAAACATGGCAACAACTGATCACTGTTTGCAAAAACATGGCAACAACTGATCACTTTTTGTTTGTTTTTTGCAGAAGAAGAAACGTATTCGCAATAGAGCCTCCCAAGAACGACTGACTGTGTTGACTGACAAATTCACCGACGATCAGAAGGGGGCTGCTGCTGAGATGGGTACGCAGTCTATGATGGATGTCTGGTGCACGAACCTTGTCAACCCTGTATGCGACTGGCTTGGTGAGATCTACGACCCCGCCTCCAGGGAATTCGTGATTCCGGGACGTGGAAGACTACCGTTGAATGAGGAATCCATGTTCTGCACTTTGGGTGTGCCTCATGGACATATGAAAGTCCCGTACGAGGTCAACAATGAGATCGAGAAAGCTTTGTTCCCCCATTTGTTTCCTGGGTCTGAATCCATGTCGAACACGTCCGCAGTGGCAGATTCGCTGTAGGCCATGACGACGCATGGAGATGTTTTCAAGATGAAGCTACTCATGTACCTCATCTCAACTGTTTTCGCTCCGACCACCTCTCTTCGCCCAAGCAACAAATGCTTCCCCATCCTAGTGAATGATCCATCTTTACTACTTTATTTTCCTTTGATCTTTTTGGCTCCGATGTCATGTGTAAAGCTAGTGACTGCCAGCGTTTTCCGATGTTTTTTTTCCATTTGATTTCTGATGCGGCAACCTTTTTTGTCCTGAAATTTTGTGTGGTGCAAGCGGATCTGGGAAATGTGAAGAACATGAATTGGTGTAAGTTTATTGCCGACTTCCTGCACGATGCATTCTCAAGCAAGATGTACCAAAAGGGTTGTCGACTGCATTTAATGGTATTTTTTACCAGTTCTTTCTGTGAACACTGTTTTTAACACACTTTTATTCATGCATGGCAACCTGATCATAACAAGATGGCAACCCGATCATATCAAGATGGCAGCTGCCATAATGACAATATGGCAACTGGCATAATGACAATATGGCAACTCCCATCATATTAGTATGGCAACTGTCATCATACTATGATGGCAACTGCCATCATAACAACATGGAAACTGCTATCACACTATGATGGCAATTAGCACATGGAGATGGCATCTTCTTCTTTTTCTTCTATTCTTTTCATGCACCTCAACTTGATTATCATGGGAACATATATTATCCTATTTTCCTCCACACAGTACCCATGATGGCAACTGATATTTATTTCTTTTTAAAATTGTTTTGCATCAGCTCATGTACGTCGATTGTCTTGACCTGTCCACCGTGGATTTCACTGGGAAAGGAGGCCCGCCGCCTGCGCACAAGTTTGCTGTTTCTGCGTGGACTATCAACGCTGTCAAGGCTGTGCTTGCCGCAGACAAGGCTACTGACACCACATATGGAAAACTGCAGGTTAGTTCTAGTTTCTTTGCCCACACGGCATGCCTACAAATTGACATGAGGCAACCGTCTGTGGGTCATAAGAGCTGACTACCTTTGTTATCCATGGCGGTCTGAGTACTGTATCCATGTCTCATTCCACATGGCAACCCTTTTCATTCGTGCTTAAACTTACATTCTCTCTCTTACGTCCTAGCTTTTTTTTTCTTTTTTGTTCTTTCCAGCTGATGGCCAAGCATGCTATAGACTACAGCGTGTTCGGGGGGCCTTAAAACTTTGGAAAGTGGATGGACATGTACTCAGCTCCGTCTTGCCCTACCGAGGTAATCAAAAAATCTACATCTATGGTTTGTCGTGGAGTATTTTTTGATGTCGTGCAAGTGATTGCAATACGATGGTCATTGATGCTTCTTTGTTTCGTGCACAGGCGAGGGCATCTGTTAAGCATCTAATAGGGCAGTTTGCATCTGGAATGACCGGCTTGCTCGGGAAGTTGGTTGAGGGGTGGACGTCCCTCAGTGGCTCTGACAGCGACGCAGTTGCGAGGCAGTTCACTTCGTTTGTCCGAGAACGTACACACCGGCCAACCGGTTGCCGTGGCTGGTATGACTACAACAATTCCCAAGAGCCTACTGACACACAAGATGAACTAGATGGAGATGCTGGTCTCAGCAAGGATGACGACCATGTCATGGAGAATGTGCAAGAGAACACCGATGATGATGATCATGCTGAAGTTCACGCAGGTGGTAACAAGGGCAAGGATGCAACAGATGTCCCCCAACCGGAGAAAGTGAAACAACACACGACTACGAGAGGCGAGGGGGTTTTGCCATCAAAGAGGGGGAGGGCTCCAGAGGGTGTTGGGCAGGGTTCTGCTGGCAAGAGGTCTAGGACCGACCCCGTAGCTGCCAGGAAGAGGTTCGACTTTTATTTTAGTTCTTTTCTTTGTCTATTTTCTTCGAACAGACTCATCGTTTTTTTGCACTTGTTTTTGTCAAGCGCGGCAATGAGTTTGCTGTCTGACAATTGCCATCTTTTTTTCCTCCATCTCATATGTGCAGCGAGCCGACAGCTGGTGGACGAGCAGTTACGAAGAAACAGGCGCCAACGCCAACCCGTGTTTCTGCTCGGTTGAACAAAGGCGCCCCCATTGCCGGTGACACCCCTTCCACTAGGTCATCTCCTCGCACGACGACAACCAACACCGGGGATCCTATCGTGTTGCCAGACATGAGGAAGACAGTCAGGAAGTAGGTTTTTTCATCCGCTTTTCATTGACATAGCGCTATACTTTCTTGATTTTCCAATGCATCCATATTAGCTTGTCACATTGTCTTCTGTCATCGCCCCCCACGTGGCAACTGCTGTTCTTCAAATGATTTTTTCCTTCCTTTTTGAGTGTATGGCAACTCCTATTGTTTTTACATGGCAACTGGAATCTAGGCCAAATGGTAACTTTATGTACCTAATGGCAACTACCATCTTTACCGTTGGCTTGTGAGCTCATCCAACACCTAGGTTTGAAATTGCATTCATGGCAGATCAGACATTTTTATCATTCTTCAATTTGGCTAACATGGTAACTGCTGCTGGATGGCAACTGCTAATTATGACACATGGCAACTCACGTTCCCCTTACATGGCAACTGCCAGCTTTTCCACTTGTTTCTCATTTTTTTAAGATTTCTACCAAGGAAAACATATTTTTGTTCACTTTTTAATACCTTTTTCGTGTGCTTTTTTTGCAAGGTGAAGAAGACTACTACGCGCGGGGCCAAGCATATCAGTAAGGACCCGCTCGAACGCCTGCATTCAAAGTTGTCAACAGGGGGCAACTCAGATGTACATGAGGCACCAGGCGACAATACTGCTGCTGCACCATTGACCGCTCCCACCAACTCTGATGCAAGTGGCCGACCATCTCTGTCGGCTGCAGATGTGCAGGCTAGAACAACAGGCATCCGTACATCGGGGAGTGACGAGTCGGTATCTGCCAGGACAGCTGAAATATTGCCAACTCTTCTGGCAATGAAGGATGCTGCTGTGAGCCATGCCACCCCATCAGCAAGTGTTGAAGTGGACGCTCCCGAGATGAACCTAAGCAAGGAAGATTCCCGCTCATCTGACACTGATTCCAAGCGCGTGCGTGGTGGCACTCCTGTGTCCACGACAGAAGCGGCTGAGGCGGCAGTTCACAAGGATATGCCATCTATAGGTGAGAGTCCTGGCACAACAGCTCCAGCTCCTGTCGGTGCAGATACTGCTAAGGCGACTGTTTTGCGTGCTGGTCTTCCACCTAGGCGTCGTAGCCCCCGCAAGCAACCAACAGACATACCCAACGCACCAGCTGTAGCTAGGAGCAGGAGAGACGAGTCTGGTTATGTTGCTGCGTCCACACTGTTCCCGCCACCTGCCAAAAGCAATGTGATGGAGAAACCAGAAGACTGGAGCACAACGGATGCAAGTGTCAAGCCGGGCACGAGTGACGCAGGTGAAAAACCGGAGCAGACTGCGCCTTTACCCGCAGTGGAAATCCCCAGCATAAATCTGTGCACTTCAAGGTCCCAGTCAATGTCGGTGTCCCCTACAGCCCAAACAAGAAGATTGTCATGAAAGCTGCGACTGATACCGCTGACAACACGCCCCGCCCTGCAAATAAGGCCGATCATTCTGTAGCGGCCGATTCATATATGTTTGTCGATCTTTCACCCTTGGATTCTGCCCCGCAAGTCGTTCGTGGTCCGGCCAGTAGGAATGAGAGGAACCCAATGGCCTTTACCCCACCGAGCTTCAGCCTTGGCATCAGTCAATATCAACCGGTGGTGCAAGATCCTATGACAGTTGCCGTTGCTTTCCCAGGAGGCATGCCCGCAATGATGGCGCAGGCAATGGTCGAGGGCAGGAAGGCTGTCAAGTTCGCAGAGCCGATTGTGCAAGGTACACTTGTCATGTCCTTATGATTTTTCTTGTATACATCTTTGTAGTTTGACTTTTGTCTCAATCATATTTTTTGGGGGTTCTCACTTGTGATGGCAACTGACATGTGATGACATGGCAACTGGATTTGATATACCATGTCACCTACATTTTTTTTGCTGCCATGCTGCATTTTGACATTTGGGCAACCACGTGGAAACTGAAGTTGATTCAACATGGCAACTGTAGTTGCTGTCACATGGCAAATATAGTGCATTACACATGGCAACTGGATTTGCCACGCCATGTCGCCTGCATTTTTTGTTTCCATGCTGCATTTTTTCATACGGCAATCACATGGCAAATGGAGTTGACACAACATGGCAAATGTAGTTGCTGTGACATGGCAACTATAGTCCAACTAGATGGCAACTACAGTGCAACTACATGGCAATTGTAGTTGCTACGACATGGCCACTGTAGTTGGACAACACATGGCAACTGCCCCACTTTTTCTACCTACATCTCACATCATGCACCCTATCTTCTCACAATCCATCTGTTTTTGATTTTCTAGGTATCCTAACCCACTTTTTTTATCATTGCAGCCACCCCTGAGAAGATTTCACCATCACTTGACGAAGCTTACCGCATGATTGAGGAGGCATCATTGCAGAGGAGGTCCTCACGAGGGCAAGGGCAATCAAGTTCCAACGTGGCTGCAGATACGATATCTGAGGATACCATTAGGAGTGCCACTCCTGGTTCTGTGAGGCAGCAGAGGGTAGTTCACCCACCTCCCGCGGAAGACTACGAGCCCGAATTCAGGGCCACTAAGGAACAGACGCAGCTGTACGATATCGTCAAGCGGTTTGGAAATGCGAGGGCCAGCAGCAAGCACATGAAGGAGCTGAAAGCGTAAATGACCACACCCCATAATCTCTCATTTTGCTTTGCTCCTTTTTTACCATTCATCTTCTTCGTACTTTCATGTATTTTTACTTAGTAGGCATGATTATTCCATGTCATATCATTTTCATACAGCTTATGTTTGGACAGAACCTAAGTCATTCAGTGCGGAGGGACGTACGTCGAGCTGGGTGATCTTGCCGAGTCCGTGAGGCCAAACGGTAAAATGTCGACGAATGTAGTTGCATGCGGGATCGACTACATCAACAATCACACCGATGTGTGTGCCGACAGGATAATCATGCATTACAGTGTGACCTGCAAAATATGAGATGGTGACTTCCACCACAAAATCCTGAGGAAGAATTTTGCTCAACACGGTGAATTCAAGCTCACACTGAAGAAATATGTGAGTACTCCTTCCCTGTCTGCAATGTTTTTTCACATGGTGTGGTTTTTTGCCACCATCTGCACTTTGTGTTTATGTGGCAGATGTTTTCATGTGGCAACAGCTGCCATGCACATTGACTTCTTGTTTTTTGCATCCCGTGCAAACTATGTGGCAACTTGATTGTAAAATACACGGCACATTTTGTTCATACATGGACGGCAACTTTCTTTCAACTACCCCCACCCATAACCAAACATTCTACGTGATTCTAATTTTTTTTGTCCCTCTGCTGTTCTTTATGTGAACTCTGCTTCTCATTTCTTCACTTTTAAATGCAGGTCATGTTCCCCATGTTTCAGGAGCTTGCACCACATGACCCACGCGACACGTGTGGTCACCACTATGCGATCTGTCTTGACCTGAAGAACCAAAGTTTTGAGGTGCTTGATTCAATCCGTTCGGAAGCTGATGCAGACCCTACTACGCATGCCTAATTCTTCATTAACAACCTCAAAGAGACATGGAACCGTCACTACGAACATTCAAAGGTCCAGATCAGGCATTTCCCGACTGAGTATGTGGCGACTGTGAAGCAAGGGAACACGTAATTTCTTCCTTCCTTCATGTGCCATTTACATCAATCCAACCCCTCTTTTGTTGTCACATCTGAATTGAAGTCTATCTTTGTTACGACTGTCCTTTTTGCGTGTTCACCTGACTCTTTTCCTCGTGCAGGACGGACTGTGGCTTTCAAGCGCTGGAATACTTTGCAAAGTGGGAAGGCAGAATTGTCCCCCCTATCACAGCTGCAACGGTCATTGAGCTACGGAAAATCTACACATGGAACTGGTTGACGAATGAAGATTTCAACAAGCGGTCCGTAGCACACGAGTTCGTGGAGGAAGCTGTCAAGAAAGTCATCAAGAAGTACAAGTGATCACATGGTGTTACACACCGGACGCATACCTTACATTCTGTTGCCGAGGAATGTAAGGTACTATCTCTTTGTTTCTCGTTGAAAACTATGTTTGTGTGCTATGTTATGACCGCAACCCCGCGTAGCCTAACTATGTAGTGGTGGTGTGTGAGTGACATTTGAATAGTTTCTGTAATATATGTGTGGACATGAACCTATTTTAGGCGTTACAGCAGATATGTTTTTATGTTTGTCATTATTACAATGGTTTCATCATTTCTAGCACTGGTTTGCTGTTTCGAATGCGTCGACGATGTTTTAAAAAAGATGGCAAATGTAGTTCATCAGACATGGGTAGTGAAAGTCATCGTCGTTTTTCATTTTGGCTGTTTTGCTTCTTCTTTTTCATCGCTAACTGCACCGGCTAGCATGGGTAGGTTGATCATGTAGCCACAACCTTTGCTGCGGTTTATGCACATTACGATTTTTCCAACTTGTTTCCATACATTTGCACACAACACACTATGTGTCTCTAAACCGCGTCGTATTGTCATGGAAATATATGCCATGCAGAGTCATTACAAATATCATGGTATATTTTCAGTACAGCTAACATGGCAGATACAATACAACCAACATGGCAGATCCAGCTTAATTAACATGGCAGATACAGAACAACTAACATGGCAGATCCAGTACAACTAAAATGGCAGATCCAGTACAACTAGCATGGCATATTTACTATAAAATAGCATGTCATATTTAGTATAAAATAGCATGGCTATTTAGTATAAAATAGCATGGCAGACCAACTACACATAACATGTCAGATTAACTACACATAACATGGCAGATTAAGTACCCATAACATGGCAACTGCATTTATCCATTCAATGAATTTTCCTTCCACTTCTGATGCCCCTCAAGAGTCATTCTCCCATTTTTTTAAAAAAAAATTCTCATCATATAGGGTACAAAACAAACTGTCCACAAGGACCATGTCACATCGCCCCAATTTTTGCTCATGGATTGCCCGCCCCATTCTTCGTTTTCTTGTGTTTTGCTTGGATCTCCAATCCCGACTTGTACCTTATCTCTCTTGGACGACCCTTTGTGATAGAACGGGGTGGGTTCCTGACCTGGGTCTGTGTGCTTGCTGTTCCAGATCCTATCTCTGAGTTTTCAGATGATGGCCCCGTGGATGAAGGCACACTTGATGTGTGAGGGAACCGGTGTAAGGCTTCCTCAACTTTCCTTTTCTTGATCTCATCAAGCTCTCTTTTCAGTGCCTTCCTATGTTTTCCTGCGACTCTCGCTGTCTCATCACTCTTGCATGCTTCATCAATTAGCTCAGCATAGTTCTTTGTCAGCACAACGTGCCTCACGGCTTCCATGGTTGACTCAGGTCTCTCGTCATGCACAGCCAGAACTGCGTGTGTTGTCTGCGGCGCCAACGCATCGTCAGCGTCCCAAGTCCATCGCCGCCTTATGAAATGGCGGGGCATCCGTGTCACAGCGTTCATGTCCATTACTTTTAGTATGTGACATCACACAATGTCGTCCCGTTCGAACTTGCAGCATTGGCAGTAGTACTCGCCTTCGCCTATCGAGGCTTTGACGAAGTAGTTCCTTCCTTTGTCCGGGTCTTCAGGTTCTGAATCTGACATGCCCAAAATATAACACACCTTGAACGTATGTTCATCCACTTGGAAAGCCGTGAACATGCTGGCACGCTTTATTTCTTCCTGGAATCTGCAAGTTTTGTGTGTTTTCTGTTAAACTATTGTGCGCACTTTTCTTGTGCCACCTTATGTTGTCATGGAAATAGAAATACATTTTGTTTGAAGATGGCAAACATAGTTCATTGAACATGGCAAATATAGTACGTTGAACATGGCAAATGCAGTACACTAGACATGGCAAATGCAGTACACTAGACATGGCAACTATAGTACATTTTCAACTGGACATCATCATTTTTCCACACCAACATTCCCCAATGGAAGCACATTGCATAAAACATGGCAACTGCCATTTTATTTAAACATGGCATCTACAGTTGAGTAAACATGTCAATTGCATTTCAACAAACATGGCAGATGCATTTTATTAAACATGGCAACTGTGTTTCTGCATATGTGTCGCCAATATAACATTTTTTCTAGTTGACATTGGCATTTGCATGCCAACATGCCCCAATGAAAGCACAGTGCATTAAATATGGCAACTGAACTTCATTCAACAAGGAAAATGCACCCGAGCAAGCATGGCAAAACAGAATTTTCATTGAACATGGCATCATGCAACTGAGTAAGCATGGCAAACAGTATTTCATTAAACATGGCAACTGCATTGCACTCTATAAGCCACCTACTGACTTGGTGCTTTTTCTGCAAATAAGACTGTAACGCAACTGACTTACTTGTTAAAGATCTTGTTGGTGTATATCTTGCTCATTTGCCTCTCTATCGGTAAATACGTTAGCAATTTTGGCTGCTTTAGTGTTGTGGTCGCTTCTTGCTGTAGCTCAGATCCCAAAATTTTTTGTTGCAAAGCTGTGTACTGCTTGGCAAACTGTAGCAATGAGTTGCCAGGGCTGACGTACCGCTTCAAAACAGCATTGAACCCCTCGCTGTGCTGCGTAGTCTGTAGAAAGGGGAAGAAGCACTACATGAAGTAGGCCGGCACCCAGTACATTCACTTCTCCCACAGGCTAACAAGAGTCTCGTTGTCTTGGACTTGATGTGTTTCAGTCATGGCCATCCAACTCCTTTCAAACTCCTCCACCGTCAAGCTGTGGTCCACGCACAGCTCGAATGCCTTGTGCAGCTCTGGACGGTTAGCAAAGAACGGTCCTAACGTCTCCTCAGCCTTCTTTATAATGTGCCACCTGCAGTGCCTGTGCACTGCCAACGGAAAGACCTCCTCTATGCCTGCACGCATGCTGAAATCTTGGTCTGTTATTATGTTCATCGGAGCAAGTCCATCCATGCACTTCAAGAAGGTCTTGAACAACCAAACGTACCCATCCGTGTCTTTGTTCCGGACGAGCCCGCAGCCGAACTGCAACGACTGATTGTGGTTATTTATTCCTATGAACGGAGCGCATGGCATCTTGTACATATTGGTGAGGTACGTCGCGTCGAATAAAATGCAATCTTGGAAATGTTTGTAGACTCTCCTTGCAGCACCATCCACCCAATACATGTTCCTGACACGGTCCTCATCGTCCAACCTTATCATGTAGAAGAAATCTGGATCTTCCTTCGTTTTTTCATCAAAGTAGGCCATTGTGGCCTCTATGTCTGCCAACTTGCTCTCTCTACGTACTTGGCCTGTAGGTTTGTGACATCAGCTGGTATGTACGACATGCTACTCAGAGTCCCCTTTTTGCCGTGGATGAGAGATAGTATATGTACCATTCTTGATGGACCGACGTTACAATCATGTAGCAGCTTTACGAATTGCCTTTCGACGGGGGTGAAACCTCTGTGGGCGGTCAGAAATTTTACCAGGTCGAACTTCTTTATGAGTTGGTGGTTGTGCTCATCAAAATATTCATTGACCACCCACTATGCTCCATCTACGTTTATCTTACACCGGACAGGGCACTCAGTCTTGAGAATGATACCTCTCTTTCATTCCGGAACGACAGGCGCAACACCTTTTCCCTTCTTGTTCCTCCGTGCCTTGTGGCACCTCATCTCACCTCTGCTGTACTCGTTATTTTTCTTAATTTTCCTATGGTACTCAGTGTTGACCGCAAATCCATGGAACTTTGCATATGTCTGGTAGTATTCCTTTGCTTGTTCGAACGATTCAAATCTCTGCCCAATGTACGGTGGCTGAGGTACCACGATCTCTGATTGCCCACCATCTTCATCCCCTTGTGCGTCGTCGTCAGTTTCATCATTCACTTCGGTATCGGCGGTAGTTCCATCTAATTGAGTGTTGCCAGTGCTTGTGTTCAAAGGGGTGCTTGTCGGCATTGCTGGAATGATTGCCATTCCCGACTCTGACTCGAAATTGTTTGTGGCATGATTGTCTGCTGGCTGGTGGAACGCGTCTTCCGTGCGCTCAGAGCTCCCCGCCGTAGATGTCCCCGCGCCGCTGTTCAGTGTAGTTGTAGGCCCTGTAATAGAAAAAATAAGTACGGGAGTAAGACTTTTGTTTGGATAACATGTGTATCGCAACGGATCACACCATCTTCGAGCGATTTGGCATGACATCATTTCAAACAGCAAGCCGCGAGTCTGCGCGTGGACATGTATGGCAGCTGTAGCTGTCCAGTCATGGCAGCTACTGTTCAACAAACATGGCAACTAATTGTTTTGTTTACAAATAACTACAAATAACAAATGTAGCGCTGTTTTTTGTGGTTTAGATTTTTTCCTTACCTTGTTGTGCTGCATTTGACCATCTTGTGTGGTCTGTGACACCATAATGATGTGCTCCACCTGCAATTTGTGAAGCTTGCCATGAGACGTTTGCCGGGTTACCACCAGCGTAATAACCTGTAAGCATAGTAGTGGTTGGTCAATTCATGGAAAATGCAGTTTTGTGCTAGCACGGCAACTGCAGTTGCCCCTGATGTGGCAACTGCAGTTTTACTGGCATGGCAACTGTAATTGCGTCGGTATGGCAACCGCAGTTGTTCCTGTATGGCAACTGCAGTTGCCATGGCATGGAAAATGTAGTTGCACTGGCATGGCAACTGCAGTTGTTCCTCCATGGCAACTACAGGTGTCCAGGGATGGCAACAACAGTTGTCCAGGGATGAGAAGTGTAGTTTTCAATTCATGGCAACTATAGATGTCCAGTCATGGCAATTGTAGTTGTCAACTATGCTCCTTCTGCTAATTGAGCATCCGCAACTTCACTTTTTTTATGGACTCACATGTGTATGACGTCGATGGCAGGTACATGGGTGCTGCCTGATGCCACGTGCTGCATGAAGGCTCTGCATTTTCACCCGTGATAACTTGTGAGTCCTTTTGCCAGTTATTTTGCATGTTCATTTTTCATGTCCACATCAGTATGTGCTCTTTTTTCGTTTTGCATTACCTTGATTAGATATACTAGCTAGTTGAAGTTGGCTGCCCGTACATTTGTCAGTGTTAGCGCCTTGTGACTGAACTTGCCACGGGGGCCCCCTATGAGTGTTTTGGTCATAAGAACCTGCGAAAAAATGACAGTGTATGACATAAGTAGAATGTCATCTTCATCGTTGCGAAGATGGCAACTGTTCTCTTCTTTTGTTATCACGCATCATACCTACGCCTGCATACTGTTCTAGTAGTGGCAGCAACGGCCCTGCAGAGATGAGTTGACTGTACTCTGATGCATCCCAAGGGGGCGTTTCTGGCCTTTGAGAACCCCAAGCATCAGCGCCATCTTCGTGATTCATTCTTTCCGTGTCTCGCTTCTTTCCGATGGGTTCTCAATCACTGCACGAACAAGAAGGCATCAACAATCCACAAGAATTGCATTCTTCTGCTGCTTGCACATAGAAGATAGGGATGGCAAGCAACAGGTCAAAATAGGTGGCAGCTACTGACAACGAAAGGTGGCAACTGTCGTTATACACAAGTGGCAATTAATTTTTCCCACCCCCTTCATTCCAAAAATTGTCCTTCATGCCCTTTTTTAGGGATTCCTACTCATCCATTTCATATCCAACTACTTGCGTCAATTAAACTATGAACTTAAGTTAATGTCAAACGTAGTACATGGCAGATCTGGTGTACTCTGCCTGACAATTTGCGAATATACACTGAACCATGCAGTGTTCTACCCCTATAGCATGGACCCAGTACAAGATCGAGAGATTTTCAGCCTTAAGGATGAGAAGGATGAGATCGGGAGATTTCACCTGGTTTTAGATGATCGTCTCTGAAGGGCTGGGTTGGAGTGGGGGGCTGGGGGTGGGGAGGGTTGGGTTGTGGTTTGCGGTGGGAGTGTCCTACGGATCTGCCCTGGTTGCCATGGCAACCAGAGATGGTCGGCCACGGAGGTCGGGGTTCGAGAGGTGGGGGACGATGGCGGCAGACGAGAGAGGGGATGGATCGGAGGTCGGGAACGGCTAGGTCGTGCGGGCAGCGGGTCGTCTGACCCGGACGGGGCAGTGCGGGCAGGGTTGCCACACACCGGACGTGCGGGCCGTGCTTTTGTGCGCGCGGACGTGGTCGTGTGGGCCGGTTCCCGTCCATTGCCACACGAGGCGTGCGGGCGGGTTTCCGTCCATACCACACGTGTAGCAGTTATTCGGACCCTTATTTTTTGAGCGCTTTTCTTGAGACATTACTGCCTCGTTATTCTTTCTAAAAAATTACTATACTGGTAATATGGAGTACATCTGTTTCAAAAAACAAATGGTAATACACACACTGGATCGTGAGGATCGATCTAGTTATGCATACACATTGGTATACACCTGGACGAGAAACAACGATAAATATTCTTCGTGGAGGGATTGACTCTAATTTATGGAATTAGAGCATAATTCTGAACCATGAACCCAGGAATGGGAAGAGCGCGATGAGCAAGCGCATCGGCAGGGGCGCCTGCCTGTACCTTGCAGCTGCAGCTCCTCTGCTTCTTCTCCTTCTAGTTGCAGGTGGTCTACTCGTTCCCACTGCACCGCCAGCGGTAGCAGTATCCACCGGCGACGCTCCTGCACTCCACCTGCTGCTGCGGCGGCGGTCGTCGCCTTCTTCCAGCTCGTCCCATCCCCCAAAACTGATACTACCACTTTCACTTCTAGTTGCTGTGCCGGTGGTACCGTTAATATCACCTGGTTCTGCCGTTGGATGTGAATCTGCAGACTCCTGTTGCTGCTGCTGGTACCTGCTGCTAGTAGTGCTGCTGTCTCCTCTGTACGTCGATGAGGAGTTGCTTCTATACTGTTCTTCAGCTTCCCAGCCGCCGCTGCCGTAATCGGAATAATAATAACCATCGTCGTCATATTCTTCTTCGTCACGGCGGCGCCGCCCAAATGAACCAATCTTGGAAATGGCGAAGGAGAGAACGGACTGGGCGAGCGGGATGGCCATGGCCATGAGGAAAGCCTGTGGCCGCGTTGTCACCAGCATGGAAGCCAGCAGCACCGGGAGCACATACCCGTACACCCTGAAGACCTGCCGCCAGAGAATACTACTCCAGTTGCAGTTACCACACACATGACACATCTGAGTAAATTACCGCGAGGAAATCTGAGCATGAGCAAGTACCTTGGTAAACCATGGCTCGTCGAACATCTCCCTTGCAGAACCAAACGAGCCCTCGCTCCCGAATTCCTCCTCCTCCTCCTCCTCCACGTCGAATTGGTCGTCGGACCACCACCTCCTACTACTAGTCCTGTTACCGTCTCTGGTGTCGGGGCCGGGATTCTCGGCGTTGGAGGAGAACCAGCTGCTGCTTCTGCTGCTGGACGAGGGGGAGCGCCGGCTGCTGCGGCACCCATGGGAATTCAATTTGCGGGGCCCGGCTTTGGATGCAGGTGCCGCCGTTACTCCGGCGACTCGTCCCAGCCGTGGGAGCTGCAGCACCATCGACGACGGCCGCATTTCATCTCTACCCACTATACTCGGCAGCGGACGTGGGATGGGTGGGTGGCGGAAGAATAAGCCACGACGACACGAGAGATGTGGATAACCCGCTCGGTTTCTTTTCCGGTGGTGGAGCGCTTGATGGTTGCTCGCATTTTTTTTAGAGAAAAAGGCCAAGGCCTGACTTTATAGATAAAGCCACCAGGCAGTGTTACGGATACCACAGGTTCACAGGAAATCATAACCACACAGAGGAGTTAAGGGAAACCTAAGCAAGCATGATACAGGCAACTGCCATACACAGCGCGCAGGCCGGGAGGAGAAAGACCAAATGTCCGCAAACGACAGCACCAAATTATACGGCAGGGTTCGTCCCGGATATCTGAGAAGTCGAAGCCCGAATTTTGTTGATGAGCAGGTCCAGGGCATCCCGATCAGGCTCCTTAGTCAATGATCTCCATTGCTGCAAGAATATACATGATTTGAATAGAACATCAGCAGGTTTAGATGGGAAGGTAAGCTCAATAGTAAATTTGTTTCTAATATTCCATAAGGCCCAGCAAAAGGCTCCCAAGCCAACCCAAAATACCCTCTTGGTGACCCCGACCAAAGTTTTAGCTAGAGTTCTAATATCAGAAAAAGAGGAGGGATTCCAAGAAACCCGAAGCCAAGATCTGACGCAAGACCAAACTAATTTGGCAAGTACACAGTTGAAAAAGATGTGGTCGGAATTTTCCAAGGCCCCACACAGGTTACAGAATTCAGAGCCCGGCCCATTGCGTTTTTTGATCTGATCAGCAGTAGGGAGGCGACCACGAAAGGCCTGCCAGAGGAAAATCTTAATTTTCGGAGGAACCCTTGATTTCCAGACACAAGAGAATCTAGCCGAGGGGGTACCACCAATGAGACTAGAATACAACGACTTAACAGAAAATTTACCAGAGGCCGAAAGTGGCCAAAACACCGAGTCAGCCGACTCCGAGAGCACGGGGAAGAGGGCAGAGAGGCTTTGCCAATCTTCCAACTCTTCAGGAGACAGAGCCCGACGGAAAGCCAAATCCCAATTATTAGCAGTCAGCTCCGCGATGGAGATCTGCGGATTGGGACAATAAGAAAACAAAATCGGAAAGCTCACGGCAAGTGGGGCATCCCCAGACCACCAATCCAACCAAAAACGAACAGCAGACCCAATCCCCACAGAAAACTTGACATGCTCCAAAAAAATCGGCCTAACTTTAACAAGAGCTTTCCAGAACTGAGAACCACGCCGCGCGGGAGCAAACATAGGATCGGAGTGGGGGAAATATTTGGCCTTAAGAATCGAAAACCACAGCGACCCGGCCCCCACAGTCATAATTTTCCACCACCACTTGATGAGCAAACACATGTTCATCACCCGAGTGTTAATAATGCCTAACCCCCCAAGGTTTTTAGGCCTACACATCAGTTGCCACTTAACCAGCCTATATTTTCTTTTGTTATCAGCTGAATTCCAGTAGAAGCCACCCCTATGTTTGTCGAAGCCAGAATGCACGCCATTCGTGAGAAGATAGAAGCCCATAAGAAACATAGGGAGAGAAGACAGGCAAGAATTGATTAAAGCCACTTTGCCTGCATTGGTATTATATCTACCCCTCCACGGGAGCACCCTGTTTCCTACTTTAGCAACCACCGGAGCGAAGTCCTTCGCATGAAGGATACCAGGAGAGATAGGAAGTCCTAAATACTTGAAAGGGAAAGAACCTAAAGCGCAATTAAGGAGCCTGGCAACTCGCAAGGCTTCCGCCCCGTCCACATCCGTCACCAGAACCTCACTCTTGGCGAAATTGATCTTCAGACCCGAAACAGCTTCGAAACACAGCAAGATGAATTTAAGATTGGCAATACAGGCATTATCCAACTCCACCAATATGATTGTATCATCAGCGTATTGCAGATGGGAGACACCTTCCGGCAGAAGATGGGAGATCACGGGGGTAATGTGCCCACAACGGGCCGCCTTGGAGAGCATGCAAGAGAAGGCGTCGGCCACAAAGTTAAAGAGAACCGGGGAGGCTGGATCCCCTTGGCGAAGGCCCCTGCCATTTGCAAAGAAGTTACTAATAACGCCATTCACAGCAACAGCAGTATGGCCACCCGAGACCAACTGCATGATACGATGGACATAAGCACCGTCGAACCCTTTGGCAAGAAGGACCTGCTTGAGGAAAGGCCAACTGACCGAGTCATACGCTTTTTCAAAGTCTAACTTAAGAATAACCGCTTTAGCTTTCCGCGCGTGAAGGTCGTGAACAATCTCATGAAGGGAAAGAATGCCATCTAGAATGAATCGCCCTTTGATAAAAGCAGATTGAAAGGGGCTAATAACTCTATGCGCAACCGGGGACAGCCGATTCGCAAAGCCTTTGGAAGGGAATTTGGCAAAGTTGTTAATCAACGCTATAGGCCGAAATTGGGAAATAACATCAGCACCCTTGACCTTCGGAATCAGGGATATTACAGCGTAATTCAGATGAGAGATATCGACAGTCCCAAGACAGAAACCCTGAATAACGCTACACACCAACTGTTTCAACTGGGGCCAAAATCTCCGAAAGAAAGGAATGGAAAAGCCATCTGGCCCAGATGCTGCATTGGGGTTAGTAGAATTAACCATGTCCCAGATTTCCTGATCAGAGAGCGGGATCATCAAGGAGGCATTCTCCTCGGGGGAAATTTTAAGACCAGAACTCCAAAGGTGGGGGGAAATGGACAAGCCCGATTGAGGTTTAGCCCCTAACAAAGACGAGAAGAAATCCACTACATGAGCTAGAATCACCGACTGATCAGAGGAGCGCAGACCATTAATCATCAAACTGTTAATGTCACAGCACCTACGCCTACCGTTCGCAATCGCAAAAAAATATGCAGTAGGAGCGTCCCCTTTGAGTGTCCAATTAAGAGTGCCCCTCTGGCGCCAGTAAATCTCAGCCTGATGGTGCAGCTGCAAAAGTGCAGCCTCCAGATTATAATGAACGGCCCATCCATCGTCAGAGAGCCCAATAGAGTCAGCAGTACGATCCAGCTCCAGGATCTGATTTTCAAGAAAGGCTTTGGAGCATCGATCCTCCGCCGCACGGTTACGCGACCACCCTCTAAGAAATTTGCGAAGGGAATAGGAGCAAGAATGCCAGTCATCCAGAGGGCCAAAGGAGCGGAGGTTGGAGGAAAGGGAGTGGGAAATTTTCGCAGCGACCATATCGACAAAGCCGTCAACCGACAGCCAAGAAGCATCAAACTGAAATCTAGCCGGAGGTCTATTGCAGATGGAACCATCGTCAAGAATCAAGGGGGTATGATCAGACCCGACAATGCATTTAGCGAGAAGATAAGACCTAGGGAACAGGGCATCCCACCTGGGACCAAGGAAAACACGATCCAGCATGGATCTAATAGGGTTAGCCTGATGATTAGACCAAGTAAAGCGAGCTCCCCCCCCCCCCCCCCGAGGAAGCTCACGAATGGCGTTAGCACTAATGAAGTCATTAAAAGCATTGTCTAAAGACCAAGAGAAATTATTATTATTCTTGTCAAGAGGGCAACGCAGCAAGTTAAAGTCTCCCCCAATAACCATTGGTAAAGTACAAGACTCAATCTTGGTCGAGAGTTCATTAAGGAAAAGGTCCGACAGAGAGTGGTCCGCAGGCCCATAAACAACGATGTACTCACAGAGGGTATTCATAGATTTGTGAGACAGAACAACACTAGCCCAAAAAAACCCATGATCAAAAGCAACGAAATCAAAAATATCCTTATTAGAGCCAATCAAAATCCCGCCAGAGTGTCCCGAAGCAGGTAAGAATTGCCAATGAAATCTATCCATACCCACGATAGCAGAGAGCTCACTAGGGGAGAAGGAATCCTTAAAAGTTTCAACCAGCCCCACAAAATCAATAGAGTTAGAACGAACCAAATCTTTAAGTTGGTCATGGCGCCCCCTAGCACCGAACCCCCTTATATTCCAGAATAAAGCCCTCATTTATACGACAGGTTCTTGATACGGAGACTCGACCTGCAGGGGGCCATGCAGGATTTAGAACGTTTATTAGCGCCCCTCTTGGCAGGGCAGGAAGGGGGCTGGCCACTACCAGCACCCGAAGCCTCCCCCGCAGCACAGCCAGCATCCGCGACCCGCAAGGCAACAGCCTCTTTGGCTTTCGCAATGGCTGCCTGAGCCAATTCATTAGACCGAATAATGGCAAGAAGCGAACTAGGAGAACCAACAGAAGAATCGACCACCACACCCACATCCGACATAATGTTTAAAAGATGATCATCAGACATCGAAGATAAAACCACCCGAACCGGAGAAACAGCGGCAAATGAGGATGGGGAGGTACCTGGGGGGGGGAGGTCCTTCGCCGCAACCCGCTTCTCCTGGGCATTTGGTCGGAATAAATTGCACAAAACCACTACTTTAAAAACTAGGTTTGTGAAAAACACTATAATACATTTTTTTAAAAACATCATGTCCATGGTTTTGCAAAAAACACTGATCGGCGGATCTTACTTAGTTAAGTGAGTTTGTGACAAATGGAGCCCGCCAGTCAGGCTGACGTGGCACCAATTTCTCACACCGTTACATGAAAACGTTTGCTGGACATGGGGCCTACTTGTCAGCCTAACAAGCCTCTCCTGGGCATTTGAACGAACAATTTGCGTGCAACGACTATGGCGGGCTCTGCCACGTCTGGGGGCAGGACGGGCGACCTCGGTCGGGGTTGGGACGGGCCGCGGCAGTGAACAGCAGGCAGCGGGTGCGGCGAACAGCGAACACGCAGCAGGTGCAGCTGCGGCGGCGAGCAGCGGGTGCGGCAGCAGCGAGGCGTGGCGGCCGCGGCGAGCAGCGAGGCGCGAAGGCGGCGGCGAGCAGCGATGTGCGGAGGCGGCAGCGAGCAGCGGGCGTGGCAGCAGCGAGGCACGGCAGCCGTGGCGAGCAGCAAGGCGCGGTGGCCGCGGCGAGCAGCGGGTGTGGCAGCAGCAAGGCACGGCGGCCGCGGCGAGCAGCGTGCGCGGCAGGAGCGAGCACGACGGGAGGTTGACGAATCAATTTTTTTTCTTTTTGTTTCAATGACAAGTGGACCCCACAGGGCCACACATGATGATAACGTTAGCCAATGTCGCCGTTACTTAGGTTGTGCCACGTTGGCCTGACTGGCGGGCCCCATTTGTCATAAACTCACTTAACTGAGTAAGATCCGCCGATCAGTGTTTTTTGCAAAATTATTACCGAAGACATGATATTTTTTGTAAAAAAAATGTATTATAGTGTTTTTCGCAAACCTAGCCTTCAAAGTGGTGGTTTTGTACAATTTACTCCATTTGGTCATGACTCATGAGCTGAGATTTTTTTTGCTGCTTTTCTCACACTTCAAAACTCCTTTATGCATTCACAAGAATAGTTGCATCATTGACCAACAAGGGGATTATAAGGCCAGAAATTAGATTTTTTAAAAAATAATTTTTTTACACTTCATAAAATCCCAAAAATATAATCATTTTTACTGAAATTTTAATTATAGCACCTTGTCGTTGCCGTCGCGAATGAAGAGAAGTGCTTCATCGCTAGCACGGCTGAAAGAGTGCACTTTGTTTCCCAGAAAATGAAAAGTGGTATTTTCGTTGTCTACGGTCCAAAGAAAACGCCAAGGACCACCTTCTCACGTAACCAGGCCAACAAGGTTGAAAGTTGGCCTCGTTTGCACTCTTTGCCTTAAATCAGCACATCTTTATGTTTGATGTACATCAGACAAGGATCTAACTGCACTTCTTAACCTGCCTGTCACAGCCCTAGCTTTGGCCTTTGCTTGTCATTGCATATGCATCTATGCATCATCTTAAATTCAAGGAAATTGAATTGAGAGAATTCTCAAACCTCAGAAATCTTTTCAAAATGATCAACATTAAATATTTTTAAATGAGCCCAACAAAATGTTGCTGCTAATCTCTGAAAATATTGGCAAGAGCTAAAACTCAAACCAATATTTTTGAAATCACAGAAATAATTATTCTTGGGCCTTTGAATTAATTCACTAGCTATTTGAATTGGGTTTATATTTACTATAAAATAGATATAAGCCCAATAATTTTGAAAGTTTGCATGTGGCTCTGAACTAGTTTCCTAAGTCCACATAATAATTTTCAGAAGCATAAAAAATTTGGTTTGGCTTGAAAACCAAACTCAAGACAAACTTCAAACGAAATAGAAAACAGAAAACAAAATAGAAAAAAGGGGAGAGAGGCTTACCTGAGCCACTTACCTGGCCTGCATTGTGTTGGCCCAGCCCATCTCTCTCCCTTGTCTTCTTCCAGCTCACGCCAGAAGGACTGGAGCACGCGTGGCCGACGCCCGCCGGCACACGCCCGGCCACCTCCAACCTGCCTGCTCGCTCTGGATGGCTCTGGACGATGCTACGCGACCCTCCCGACCCTTGTCTCACTCTCCTTGCTCCTTTCCCCTCCTCTGCCTCTCTTCCTCGCACGTGTTGAGCGTAGCCGTCGCCACCGCTCACTTCCGCTGCGGCCACTGCCACTGCCTAGCGTCGCCACCATGTTCCAGAGATCCACCACCGTCTCCTATGCCTTCCCGACGACCCACGTGCCGCCGGACGCCCCCGAGTGCTCTCCCCGTCGTCTTCTTCAACCCCGGACGCCGGAGATCCCCATCGCCGCTCCGCTCTCTTTGGTGCTTCCCCGACCTCACCGACGACGCCATCGAGTTCACCGTGAGCTCCTGCCCATTCTCCCCCCTTTGTTTTGCTTGTTCCCGTGCCGTAGCACCCTCGTCCGCGAGCTCCGAGCTTCGGCCGCCGCCATGGCCGACGAGCTCCATGCTCCTGCGCTCTCCCGCTCGTCCCAGCACCAGCAACATGCTCACCGCATCCCCGGGAAGTTAACGCGCCACGCCATTTGCTCCAGCTCTCGCTGAAACCCCGCACCCGCTCGAGGCCGAGCTCCACCGCTGCTAAACCTCAACGCCGGCGACACACCTGGTCACCCCAGGACTGCCCGACGCCACCAAGCTACGCGCCTTGTTGCGCCAGTTCCAACAAGCCCAGCCGCACGACCCCTCGTCGCCGGAGTTGGCCGGACGGGCAACTCTGACGTGCCCCGCTTACGCCGGTGATTAGCCGCTGGCTAATCCCTGTTTAAGCTGCTAAGTAACCCTCCCCGTGCGACTGACATTTTTGCCCCACACCCTAATTAAACCCCGGGTTAAAATAGTCTAGTTTAATTAACCCCTGTTAACCAGTCTTTCTATGACATGTGGGACCCACTTGTCCGTTTGACTGTGTTGACTTGCCGACGCAAGCCTGACGCGGTGCTGACGTCATAAACACATTTCTTGGTATTTTCTTATTTAGAAAAAAATCTGAAAATTCTAGAAAATGCCCAAAACTTCTAAAATTCATAGAAAATTATCTATAACTCCAAATAAGATAAATTATATATGAAAAATGATCAAAAAAATCCAAAGAATCTGTTTATGGCATTTGCATGCATGTTAGAGCAACTTATGTCCTCTGTTTAGGACAATTCAATTAAATGGCATTTAAGAAAGCACATATGGAGTTTGAATTTGAACATAGTGTTCAAACCAACTCCATTTAACCTATTGCTAGTTGCATTAGCCCAATCAACAGCATATTGACATGTCACATTCATGCGTCATATTGTTGCATGGCATTGATTGTGTTTCTTCTTTGTTCGCCGGCATTTGTCCCCTCTCGGTAGACGATGTTTCCGACGACGTGATCAATGAAACCGATGAAGAGCTATACTATCTTCAGAAGTGCCAGGCAAGAAAAACTCCCTTGTTCATTCCGATATAATTCCACTCTCTTGCTCCTGCTCTCTTTTACTACATTAGGACAACAACGATTCAACTGTTACATGCTGTAGTAGTTGAACCCCTTTCCTCTGCATGACCTGTCATTGCCACAGTAAATAGATGAAACCCACTAGCATGAGTAGGGGTTGTTTGAGCCCTGATGTGCCTACTCATTCATGCTTGTTTGTCATGCCTGCTACTGCTTAGAGTTGAGTCAGGTCTGATTCATCGGGGATGAATTGGAATGTGGTGAACATGTCCTACTGTTGAGAGCTAAGTGTGTGAACACGATTTGGTAAAGGTAGCGGTGAGAGGCCATGTAGGAGTACATGGTGGGTTGTCTCGTTGCATCCGTTCTCAGGAACTGAGTTCTGTGTTTGTGATCCATGAACAGTTACTACCACGCATTGGAATGCTTAAGTGCCCCTCTCGACTTATTAATCAACTTGATCTCTGTCCAGGAGTTGCAACTAGTTTCTGGTGTTTGTAGGTAGTGTTAGTAGTCTACCAAGTGGCACCCGATACAGGTGGGCTTGGGACAGACTAGGCACAGTGCACGGTGTACCAAGTGGCACCCGGATGGTGGGCTTGGGAACCCTGCACACATCGTTTGGGGCCGTGAGCGACACCCCGGCCGAATCTCCTTGCAGATGGAACCCGAATAGGTGATAAACCTAGACGAGAGACTTGTGTGGTTAGTCAGGTCGTGGCCGACTCCCTCGCCCGGCTTCCGCTTGAAGGTTGCCGAGGTACATGACGTGTATAGGGCGATAAGTGGCGAGAGCGTGTGTGAAGAAGTACACCCCTGCAGGGTTATCATTATCTATTCGAATAGCCGGATTCCTCAGATATGGAAACTTGGACCCCTTGCATTGTGCATAGACAAGTGAAAGTGGATACTCTAAAACTCGCAAGATAAGCGTGAGTGCTATGGATGGCCTTCTCGTAGGGAGATGGGAGCGGATCCATAGTGGTGTATTGATATGGTGAATATGTGGACTCGTGTGCGCCACCTCAAAAGAGTTACCAGTAGTC
The DNA here is from genome assembly GCF_018294505.1 of Triticum aestivum. Classification (NCBI taxonomy): domain Eukaryota; kingdom Viridiplantae; phylum Streptophyta; class Magnoliopsida; order Poales; family Poaceae; genus Triticum; species Triticum aestivum. The sequence goes on along the minus strand of NC_057794.1, from coordinate 425,522,131 downwards.
GTAGTTCAGGATAGCCACCGCGTCAAAGCTGGCTTGCTGTAGTCAAACTCCACCACCCCCTTTATTGATACTGATGCATATGTAGCTAGTTCTGATGTAAGTCTTGCTGGGTACATTTGTACTCACATTTGCCTATTTTATGTTTTGCAGAGAGACGTCAGTCTCGCTAGTAGTTCCACGTGGACTTCGATGTTTAGCTTATTACCTCAGCTACGATCTTGTACCCTTGGGAGGGTCTTGTAGATAGTCAGGCTCCTCAGCTTTCTTCATTTTTAGTTGGCTGTACTCAGACAAGTTAAGCTTCCGCATGTGCTTTGACTTGTATGCTCTGAATATTGGGTCATGAGACCCATGTTTGTAATATCTCGCTCCTCGGAGCCTAACGAATAAATACTTGAGTCGTAGAGTTATGTTGTGATGCCATGTTGTATTTACACATATTGAGCATATTGTATGTATGATTGAAATGCTTGGTATGTGTGGGATCCAACAACCTAGTTGTTTATCCTTGGTAGCCTCTCTTATGGGGAAATGTAGTCTTGTGCTTCGATGAGCCATAGTAGTCCGCTACAGCCCGGTTTACCGGAGTCCTACTAGCCCAGCACTACTGCTCCGGCGCACTTGACTGGCTAGCATGTGATTCACTTCGTTCCTGTGTCTGTCCCTTCAGGGAAATGTCACGCGGTGACATCCGGAGTCCTGCCTAGCCTGCTACAGCCCGGGTTCCCGGAGGTCCTGTTAGCCTAGTGCTACAGCCCGGATTCACACGCTGCTGACCGACATGCTCGATGTTGATTCATGTATGCCTGTCCCTGTAAGTTAATGCCACTTTGGGTTCACGACTAGTCATGTTGGCCCGGGTTCTCTGTCATATGGATGCTAGCGACACTATCATATACATGAGCCAAAAGACGCAAACGGTCCCGAGCCATGGTAAGGCAACACCCATGGAATACCGTGCGTGAGGCCGCAAAGTGATATGAGGTGTTACAGGCTAGATCGGTGTGACTTAGAATCGGGGTCCTGACATTGCCCCTACTCAAGGAAGCCTATGAGCAATATCAGGAGTTTCAGTTATTTATTCAATGACTTGAGCTCACCAGAAATGCAGATGTCTGGCAACTACTTGCACGATCACGTCATTACAAGGTCTGTACAACATGTAGATTTCTTGCACCTGACCATCAAATCATACATGTGGTAAGATGAATATGGAAAAGATGTTGCCAACTCAAACACAAAATTTTCTTTTGGCTTATGAGCAATGAGAGGGTCAATACAAGAGCTCTCTTACAAAGAAAAAAAATTCTTCCTGGAAGATTATACTTGTACACTATGCAATCGACATGTTATTGAAACAAGAGATCTTCTCTTCTTTCACTGTCCATTTGCACAACTTTGATGGTCTTATCTATGCTCTTCTTGGGTCCCTACATTCCTAGGTCTTCAATCAGAAGTTGATCAATTAAAGTAGCTACTTAATGTGCCTTTTGCACTTGAAATTATCATTTTGGCATCTTGGGCAATCTGCACCACGAGGAACGATTCTATATTCAAGCACATACACCCGAGCCTATATGTATGCAGGAAAAAAATTCAAAGAAGAGCTTAAGTAGTTTATTTACAGAGCAAAGAGGAAGAACAATGGAGGCTTTGAAAATTGGGCCCAGTCCTTCAGATGACCACCTTGTATATTTGTTGTTACGTCCCTGTTTGTTGTTGTTGTTGTTGTTATTGTATTCTCCTCTTAGTTTTCTTAGCTTTGTGTTGTTTTCCTTTTGTCTGTATATCTATTTTTCCTTTTCTGAACTAAACTTTGTAATATTTATTTAAAAATCAATAAAAATACACATCAGAGTCCTATTGTTTTCCTCAAAAAAAAATCATGCCAATAAAGATGCATGTTGTTGCCCACACAAACGTAAAGTTCTTTTCGTTAAACCCAACTGCGAATGTTTCCTTTTGCCCTTGCCCCGCCAAGGAGGGTCTTTCCCTCCTTGGTGATTGCCTCCTCCTCCTCCAACCTATATACTAGGTTTTTTTTACTCTTTTGTATATACAAGTTTTGGAGCCTCCTCTAGTTCTTCTAGTTCTAGTTGATCCTCATTGACTAATTAGAGCTAGCTAATCCTCTTGTCCTCATAATTATAAGTCATGTGTGGTTCTAATCTCCTACCTCCAATTCTTCGGCGACGATTAGCTCTAGACGGTGAAGCGCTGCTAGACCATGAAGGCTACACGTTTGCAACCAAGTAGAGAGGTCGTGCTTTCGGTCTTCAATTCGAGGAATTATTCATGGGTGGTATGAGGGATCATTCATTGATGGTTCAAGGTACTACAAACACGATCTACACCAACACGTTCTTATTCCATTGCAACTCGGTGACGGTAATGATCATGACCCCAACCCATTATGCATCTTCATATTGATCTTGGGTGATCGTAGGTGCGATTTTTTTTTGTTTTCTACTACGTTTCCCAATAGTGGCATCATGAGCAAGCTTATGAGTAGGTGCAAGTTGCGATCGAGATCACATGTGATAGTGAGGATTGATGTTCTTGCTATGCTTCCCTCAAGTGTTGCTTCTGTTCAATTCATCAAAGGCATGGTGTTGCTTCTTACAAGGTTCTGACAATCGATCGACTCTGGCTGTTGACGATCTGCTAACAGTTCCTTGGTCTTCACCATAATTGAGAATAGTGAACCATCGTGTACACAAGAGAGTGTTGAAGATGAATGACCTTCTAGGGGGGTCACGCGTATTTGACAACGTTTAGTGTGGGCTAGTGATTTTAAGTCTCTTGTTTCACACACCATGAAACTTAATCTAGCATCAAGAATGATTGCCTAAATTGTGTACATAGGTATAGCTAGTACGACTTGTTAAAACTGGTTAACCGCGTAACTCAAATTTTGCTAAAACTGAATAGAGGACGTCTAACTTGGTTTTGCAGGGCATGCATATGATGTGTATAGCCTTCATCATGATAATCAGTTTATGCATGAGATGGTTATATGTTGTAATGTTAAGTGGCCTGCGCATCACGGCATGATGGTTGGAGCCACGAGATTGCCATGACAATGTTAAATTCATAGAGATAGCCTACATGTTGGAGGTGATGATGGAAAACGTACACGGAAGACCCTGACGAGGAGAAGGTGTACATGGCGCGGGACGAGGAGCTATAATTTCATGCCATGGAGGAATTTTTGTATTTGGTGCCACGACAATGTTTTATGAAACGATCGCCACGTCAACGTTTTCTGAAATTGCTGCTATGACAACATTTTTGAAATGGTTGCCAGGGCAACAAAATATTGGCCGTCACGATGCTTCAATGGGATATTGAAGATGATCACGAGGTTCCCGGCGTCCACGGCTATACCACATCATGATTTTATGAATTACCTGAGATGTTTATCCCTTTGTTGTTTGCACCCTTCGATTGCTTAATAGTCAATTATTATTGTGATCTCTCATAGTAAATATCAAGTTAAAAGGTGCTCTTCCCAGTGTTGCAACCATCTATAACATGTGGCTTTTCAGAGTACTACATGCTACCATGATTACAAACGAGAAGTGAAGTGTAAGGCGGATGAGGTAGGACTGCATAGCGGAAACACTCAGTTGCCTTGAAGTTCTAGCAGAAAAGTTCAGGGCTCGAAGCATGAAATAAACAAGAGTCATATGGACATATGATTGGTAAAAGATTCCCAACCGGTTGAAATTCACATCATATGAGATGCTAGCATCCATGGATGTGAATGAGATCAGGATTTTGAATCACTCACTATCAATTATGAGAGATATTGATTTGAGTGGGAGTGCATTTTATATATTGTTAAATTAACAACTTAGTGCAAAGTTTAATTGTGAAAAATGTCTAAATAAATTTTGTGTCTATCGTTGTAGATTAATGGCTCACAATATGTTCAACTTAGTGTTGGAGATATGCCCTAGAGGCAATCATGTATGATGATATTTCCTATGTGTTTATGAATAAAGATAGTCCTTGAACATTATCAATGATGTGTATCAGCAAATAGATGACTTGTTTGTGGGACTATGCATTGTATGATGACTGTCCTAAAAGGTCCCTAGTCGAAAGGGCTGTGTGGACGCGCAGCCGACTAGACTAGCATATGACACGGTCGATGGCTTGGTGTCACTAGCCATGGAGCATTGGATGCCAACCAGATAATATGGACTTGCAAGGGTCTGGTCGGATTCGACGTAGTCGGATCCGAGTTGAGATAAGGTCCGAGTCGGACAGACCCAACTATGAGACGTAGCGATATGTCATCTGTAAGTCTCTAGTACAACATACGTTCTATGTCCTAAGACCTGAGCTGGCGCATGTACTCGGGATGGTGACAGACTTGCTTTGGGCCAACTAAATGCTACTCCGTGACTGGGTAGTTACAAAGGTAGGTTTCGGGCTTGTCCAGACCCATGCTGCGAGACATGGTCGAGCAAGATGGGATTTGCCCCTCCGATCAGGAGAGATGTACTTTGGGCCCCTCGTGTGATCCGACCAGGATAAGCATGGCCATGCGACAAAGATTATGAGATAATCTGGTTTGTGGTCGGCATCATTGGAACGAGAAAGAGGTCGGGCTAGCACAAGGATGATAGACTCGCCTTGAGCCCAACAACATATATCGTGTGGCAAAGGGAATAGAAGTATGATGTACATGTTCGCCTAACCAGCTTCATAGTCTGCTTGGTGTTCGACATGCCTTGCTAGGGGCCGCTACCAACCGTGCAATTTGGAGGTGATTCGAACTGCGACCAAGCCGGCTTGAACCTAAGGGGTCGCGCGCTTAAGGGAAGGAACCTACGAGGTCAGATCCGAGGACACTGGTCGGATGTGATCCGAGCTGTGTTCGGATTCTGGCTGAGTAGACTTATGGGCTTTAGGGTCCGTGCGAGGCCCAAGTGTTGAGCCCACGACGGACGCCTATATAAAGTGGGGGTGCAGCACACTCATGCGATTGATCGCTTTGGCGCTGTAACTAGGGTTTGCATGTGTTGCAAATTGCCACCTCCACTCGACCGCCGACTGTGTGATCGGACCTAGCAGTCCGCCGCACGGTGTTGCTCCTACACGCGTGGATACCATTAGAGCGGTGCACTTGCGCCGCTCCGGCGAATCTATACGAGGGAAAACCGACGACCGACTGTTCGAGGGATATCGGATGAGGAGGAGACGTGCTGCCCCAACTCTTCTGCTGCACGACACTGCGCGTCTAGTGGTAACGATATGTGATCCATCTCCCGTAGCATGTTCTTGGTTGTTCTACGTGTAGGGAATTTTTAATTTTCAGTCGACACATCCTACCATAGAACCCAACACTTAGGCCCTATGTTAGAGAAAGAGAAGTTGGCTCCTAATGGTGGAAAGTATGCACACTGGATCCGGAACCTGAGATTTGTTCTCGGGAGTGCTAAAAAGGAGTACGTGTTGGATCAGCCCTTGGGTGATGCTCTCGAAAAGGATACAACACCAGAATAAGTTACTGTTCACGCTGCTCGTAGTGATGACTATGATTCAGTCAAGTGCCTCATGTTAACTTGCATGGCTCCTAAACTATACAAGTGTTTTGAACGATCACTACTCAATTCATGATTGGGTCAGTGGATGTTTTGTACAAGAAGCAGGAAAGGATCGAACGTTTTGAATTAACCAAGGCCTTGATAGAATGCAAGATGAAAGAGGGTTCTCAATGAGTGAGCATATAGTAAAACTTGCATGCTATGTTGATAGAGTAGCTTCTCTAGAATTCGGAATTCCGTTGACACTTGGTACAGATACTGTGCTAGCTTCACTCCCCCATCTTATGATGGATTTATCATGAATTACAACATGAGTCAGATCGAGAAAAGTGCAAACTAGTTGCTTGTTATGCTCAAAACTGTGGAAGCTGGAATGCAGAAGAACAAAACAGTGTTGATGGTCAACAAGACCACTAGTTTCAAGAAGAAGGGCAAGTCCAAGAAGAAGAAATCTGTTGGATCCGGTAAGATCGAGTCTTAGAAGAAGAATAAGGGCAGAGCCTCTAAAGAGACTGAATGTTTCTAGTGTAAGCAGAAAGGGCACTGGAAGCGAACTGCAAGAAGTATTTGGCGGATAAGAAGAATGTTTCTTCCGGCAAAGGTATAATCGTTATACAAAGTTAGTGTTATTCTACTTGTAAAATTTTGTATGTCATAAGTATTTGATACTAATCGGTTGTTGTTGTTTTGCAAACTGATACAAAGACTACAGAAAACTCACAAGAAGAGAAGAAATTAAGTTGTGATACAAGTAGGGAATGGTGATAGGATCGCTGCTCAGAGACCATCAAAGTCATTTGTTTAGTTTATCATCGAGATTTATCTTAGAACTAACATAATAGTTATTTTACTTCGAAGTTATGTAATGCATTATCATATGGATTATACAATGGATATTCTTATAGTTTTAAACAATAGTTGTTCGGATTGTTATGAGAATATGTTTTGATTAAACCTCTAGTTTATGATGGTTTATTCACGATGAATCTTGAAGCCTATGATCTATACCATTAAAGTTAAACGTCTTGAGAAGGTTGATGAAACCACTTGTGTGTGTAACACTACTTGGTTATATCGGATAATTAATCTTCATAGAGATGTAGAATAAAAGTCTTTTATTTGAATTAACTGAATACATTGTGATGTATAAATGTTTGTAAATATAATAGGGTGTGCTGGAAAATTATACTTCATGAAAGTTATGAGTAAATATGATTTACTCGATAAAAACATAAGGATTGGAATATTTGAAATGGTTCAAAAATGCAGGATGAAGATATAATATCATTATGACAAAGGATTCTTCTTCCATGAAGAAATATATCTAAGTCATAAGTTTGGCAAGCAATTGAATATTATTACCGATCTGCTTTTATTAAATATTGGGGATTTATAAATAAGGTAGGATTGTATACACTAAATAAATACACCATCTAAAGAGTCTGATAAAACTATAAAGAGTTATAGAATATTTCAGACCATTGCTTGATTGTAGGTTTCATATTTCTCACACTAAATTCTAAAGACAAAAGTGTTTATCAAGAGAATGAATATTATCGAGAAAAACTTACTCGTTAATAGAATAAGTGGGAGGATGATACAACTTATTGGGATGATTGAATCTCCGGCTTAAGTTACAACAAAACTAAACCATCAATGTTCTGGAATACTTTTGTCTGCAAAACTAAGCAATAGAATCTACTACACAGGATGTAGAAGCTTCAGTTAAGATTGTAACAAAATGCAAAGGTCAGGGAAGATTAAAGAATCTACTGAATATTTCATTTTAGAAGAAGATGAAACTTGTGCACTACAAGGAAACAGTGATGGCGCCTAGCTAAGATAGGTATTACTCAAACCATTTAAAATCCAAAGTGAAGTCCATATGCAAGAAACAAGTTTTGAACTTGTAGAAACCTTTAGAAAGTGTATAAATGGATCTTCGATTATTCATGGATAATGATCCTGAAAGTAAAGTTTTACAAAGAGTTCTGTAGTATTGGAATAATTGATCTTGTCAAACCTCTTGTTAGTAGCATTACTAAAAGGTATAACTAGATTACAATGGTGAGTATTGTATATAACATATGAGCAACAAAACTAATTTTGAAAGAGATTTCAAACAGGATGTACATAAGATACAACCAAAAGGTTTTATTAGAATACCGCAATGATATAAATATTTCAAAGTCATATGTATGATTTGAAATAAAATATCAAGTAGCTGGTAATTTGATGAAGTAACTGGAGAATTTGAAATTTATCAAAAGACTTGTGGATACAAGAAGTTTAGCTGGAGCTCTATGGAATTTATGATCTTACATATGTATGACATATCAATTGATTAAAATAATATAAATTATTTAGCACAAATAATATGTTTCTAAAGACTCAGAATTATTGGATGAAAAATCTATATAGATAGATTGAAACATCTAATTATACTAAGACTTGTAAAGTGACAAAAGTTCTAAAGAAGCTTAAAAGGAGAAAATGTTTTCTCAAAAATGTCACATAGCATAACACTATGCAGAAATCAATAGTTGACGAGCATGTATGGATGAATAAGATTCATCATGTGTGTTATCAAATGTACAAAGCCATATGTTTTGAGTAATTGTTAGTTGTAAGTAGATATCTATTAGATTCACTAGGGTAATTACTTAAAGTTGTAAAGTACCTTAGTTGGACAAAATCTTTTTGCTTCTTGTCTTTAGAGGAGATGAAGAGGTTGTTGTAAAAGTTACACAAAATACTTGTTGTAAAAGGTTACACAAGACAATTTCATGACTAATAAACTATCGGGTTATAAATTTTTGAAATATTTTTTCAAAAGGAACATAAATTGTGGATCAATAAATGATATAACTTGAGTCATGAGAATATATTTGTGGAATTGTTTCATGAATATTCGAAATAGTTCCGAGTGGATCCGGAAGCGTTTCAGGGTCACTAGAAGGGTTTCGGAGAGTATCGAGTAATACCGGGTATTAACAATAAATTATATATAGGTGGAAAATGTTTCCAGATATGTTAAAATATATATACAATGGTCTAGAGGTATTCAGAACATTTTATATTTAATTTAAATATCAACGGGCCTTAAAAGGCCAAGAGGTGGAAGAAATTATGGGCCATGAAGGCCCATAAGGAAGTGGCGTCCCCTTGCCATATAGGTGGGGGGGCGGGGAATTGGACTAGGGGAGGAGTCCTACTCTCCTCCCCCTTGGACGGTGCCCCAAGGAGGGTCTTTCCCTCCTTGGTGGTTGCCCCCTCCTCCTCCTCCAACCTATATATACTAGGGTTTTTGCTCTTTTGTATATACTCCCTCCGTCCGGAACTACTTGTCAAAGAAATGGATGTATCTAGACGTATTTTAGTTCTAGATACATCCACTTTTATCCATTTCCGCTACAAGTAATTCCGGACAGAGGGAGTACATGTTTTGGAGACTCCTCTAGTTCTTCTAGTTCTAGTTCTAGTTGGTCCTAGTTGACTAATAAGAGCTAGGCTAATCCTCATGTCCTCATAATTAGAAGCCATGTGTGGTTCTAATCTCCTCCCTCTAATTCTCTGGTGACGATTAGCTCTGGACGGTGAAACGCTACTAGATCGTGAAGGTTGCACGCTTGCAAACAAGTAGCGAGGTCGTGCTTTCGGTCTTCAGTTTGAGGCACTATTCGTGGGCGGTACGAGGGATCATTCATCGACGGTTAGAGGGACTCCAATTACGTTCTACACCGACACGTTCTTATTCTGCTGCAACTCGGTGATGGTAACGATTGTGATCCCAACCCGTTATGCATCTTCATATTGATCTTGGGTGATCGTAGGTGCGATTTTTTTGTTTTCTACTACGTTTCCCAACACACCCCTCTCCCGCCCATTGTCTTCCTGACATCTCATTCTCCCACCCATGTTTCTTCCCACTCATTTCCCATATTTTCTGTTGTCTCACTCATTCTATACTCCCTCCCACACACACATGTTTTGTTCTGAATCATACCTTATCCAATTCTCCAGCCATGTCTGATGACCCCTCCTGTTGGTTTACTCTGATGATGAATCATTTGATTTTGACATGTGTTGCAAATGAATATGGGTAATAGGGGGGTTCCAAGCGTACCTTTAGATGAATTAGTTAGTAGTCAGAGGCACGTGATGGACTTGGTATGTGTTTTTCCAAAGAAGTGCTCCACGAAAGGAACCCAAAGGAAATTCGACAAGAAATTTTTAGGTTGCATGGAAGCTAGGAAAGAATTTTTGAACTCAAATATCCCATGGCACGCATTTGTGAGTTACCTGTTCACCCTAACCATCCAAAAAATAGTTTTTGCAGAAACAACATGAGTACCACATTAGGTTAATTGATATTTCAAACTCCATTCAGTTAGTTGGTAGTGTCATAGTTCTAATTTTGTTCTTCTTACTATTTGTAATGTGTAGTGGTACCTTGACGCAAAGTTGTTGATTAAGGAGATCCATAACTCCGGGTTGATGAACATACTATGGGGCGGTATCATCCACGTACGGTGCAAGCTCTAAAAGCAGTAGATTAGGGGAGAGTTGTTGGACACTCAAGGACAATGATAACTGAATTAAGTCCACACCGCAATTAAACAAATCTTAGTAATATTCTTACTTATGAGTTTGTACCCGATCATGTCATTCCTAGCCTGACTGACTATATCATTATCGTGTTGATTTTTAACTATGCTACTTGGTCCTTATTCCCGGAGCATAACTTTCAACGATGAGCTAAGCTTACGTTGATTTCCTCGTCTTATCGTTCCACCTCGAACAACAAGATTGATTCCGAGTTGCCGTCGTATCCGTGGATCCAATAATCTTTCACCGCATCAGTCCTTTTGCTTGATGTAGTCACTGTTCGATTGCTTCTTAGTGGAGACTCTCGACAAAATTGTCATGACCACCACCAACATTTTGACTCCTTCCAGGATATTAATCGAATTCATGATGATAAGTGCCATCCTCGTCCCTTGGTAGTTTGAGTTACCATCGACAACATCCTTACCTTCCTTTCATCATAAACTTGTTCACGTTACATATGCAACTTGCTATCCAGCTTGTACTATGTTCTACCTTAAAGTATTACTATCTTTTATGTCAAGGATGTTGTGAGGATTGCTCCACCTCTTAAGAATTCTTGGTATAGTTATACTTCTCACCATCACCATTCTTTCTTGGTCCCCGTGTTGATTCTAACCGGGATACCAACAAGTGACGGTGCTGTTTGGATTCTGCCCTTCTAGCAACCCTATTGCTTAGAAGTTAATGGTCGACCATTCATTCTTAGAATAATTGTTATTGAATCACCATTCTAACATTGATCATGCTACCTATGCCCATATTTCGGGTGCACCTTTCAACCAATGTTTAATTGTGTATGTTTTCCTTGAACATACATCATTATGTCATTTGATCTGACAAATGTATCTCCTTGTTCACCTGATTGTGGAAATTCATCTTTTTGGAAATCTCGAGGAATTATCACCGAGTCCATCAGCCACCCCCTCATCCTCTACTTGGTTTAATGATGAACTCTTGTCTCGGAACTCGCTTCCATAGTTCATTTCCCGAGAATCTTACAATGCCATCTCATCAATTTGTGTTGCACCTTTTCTTCTCATGCATCCTGAGTCTGAGGTATCCTGACACCAATCAGATCTGAATCTTGGTCAGATATGATGGTTGGAACATATTTCCAAGATTTTTAGCATTGGCCTTTGAAAGGATCGATATGGTTGACTAGAGGGGGGCTGAATAGGCAAATACCAATTTTTAGCATTTCTTAACAAATTAGGTTTAGCAACAAATAGGTTGTCTATATGTGCAACTAGGTGAACAACCTATATGATGCTAACAACAACAACAACAACAACAAGTACAACCAAAGGATACAACACAATAATAGCTTGCACAAAGTAAAGGGAAGAGATAACCACAAGTGGAGCCGGTGGAGCCGAGGATGTGTTACCGAAGTTCCTTCCCTTTGGGGGAATGATGACCCACAAGTATAGGGGATCTATCATAGTCCTTTCGATAAGTAAGAGTGTCGAACCCAATGAGGAGCAGAAGGAAATGATAAGCGGTTTCCAGCAAGGTATTCTCTGCAAGTAGTGAAATAAGTGGTAACAGATAGTTTTGTGATAGGATAATTTGTAACGAGCCACAAGTAACAAAAGTAAATAAAGTGCAGCAAGGTGGACGAATCCTTTTTGTAGCAAAGGACAAGCCTAGACAAACTCTTATATAGAGAAAAGCAATCCCGAGGACACATGGGAATATCGTCAAGCTAGTTTTCATCACGCTCATATGATTCGCGTTCGGTACTTTGATAATTTGGTATGTGGGTGGACCTGTGCTTGGGTACTTCCCTTACTTGGACATGCATCCCACTTATGATTAACCTCTATTGCAAGCATCCTCAACTACAACAAAAGTATTAAGGTAAACCTAACCATAGCATGAAACATATGGATCCAAATCAGCCCCTTACGAAGCAACACATAAACTAGGGTTTAAGCTTCTATCACTCTAGCAACCTATCATCTACTTATTACTCCCCAATGCCTTCCTCTAGGCCCAAACAATGGTGAAGTGTCATGTAGTCGACGTTCACATAACACCACTAGAGGAGAGACAACATACATCTCATCAAAATATCGAACGAATACCAAATTCACATGACTACTAATAGCAAAACTTCTCCCATGTCCTCAGGAACAAAAGTAACTACTCACAAAGCATAAACATGTTCATAATCAGAGGGGTATTAATATGCATATAGGATCTGAACATATGATCTTCCACCAATTAAACCAACTAGCATCAACTACAAGGAGTAATCAACACTACTAGCAACCTACTAGCACCAATCTCGGACTTGGAGACAAGAATTGGATACAAGGGATGAACTAGGGTTTTGAGAGTAGATGGTGCTGATGAAGATGTTGATGGAGATTGCCCTCTTCTGATGAGAGGAGCGGTGGTGATGACGATGACGATGATTTCCCCCTCCAGGAGGGAAGTTTCCCCGGCAGAACAGCTCCGTCAGAGCCCTAGATTGGTTCCGCCAAGGTTCCGCCTCGTGGCGGCAGAGTTTCGTCCGAGAAGATGGCTTGTTATTTTTTCCCATCGAAAGACTTCATATAGCAGAAGATGGCCACTGGAGGGCCACCAGGGGGCCCACGAGGTAGGGGGGCATGCCCAGGGGGTAGGGCGCGCCCCCCACCCTCGTGGGCAGGGTGTGGCCCCTCTGGTAAATTTCTTCCGCTGATTATTTTTTATATATGTTGAAAATTTCTTCCGTGAAGTTTCAGGACTTTTGGAGCTGTGCAGAATAGGTCTCTAATATTTTCTCCTTTTCCAGCCCAGAATCCCAGCTGCCGCCATTCTCCCTCTTTATGTAAACCTTGTAAAATAAGAGAGAATAGGCATAAGTATTGTGACATAATGTGTAATAACAGCCCATAATGCAATAAATATCGATATAAAAGCATGATGCAAAATGGACGTATCAACTCCCCCAAGCTTAGACCTCGCTTGTCCTCAAGGGAAAGCCGAAATCGAAAAATATGTCCACATGTTTAGAGATAGAGGTGTTGATAAAAATAAAATACGGACATGAGGGCATCATGATCATTCTTAGAACAACAACTTATATAATTCTTGCCATATGATTTCTTATGCTAGAGTAATAATTCAATCACAAGTTCCAGTATGAATCGTAAACTTCATTGACAACTAACAAACTATAATCTCAGTCACTGGAGCAATTGCAATTTATCATAACTCAGGAAAGAGTCAACATATAAGAGCTTTTCAGCAAGTCCACATACTGAACTATCATATAGTCTTTCACAATTGTTGATACTCATGCAATACTTATGGGTATGGAGTTTTAATCGGACAGAGAGAAAGATAGGGGCTTATAGTTTTGCCTCCCAACGTTTTACCTCAAGGGTAATGTCAACGGTAATAGTTCATGAAAAATCACATCCAATTAGCCATATATACCAGGATCTTTCCAACATACTATGCTTGCCAAAGGATAAAATGTAAAAAGGAAAGGTGAAGATCACCATGACTCTTATGCAGGGTAGGAGATAAAAGTAAAAGATAGGCCCTTCGCAGAGGGAAGCAGAGGTTGTCATGCGCTTTTATAGTTGGATGCACAAAATCTTAATGCGAAAGAACGTCACTTTATATTGCCACTTGTGATATGGACCTTTATTATGCAGTCTGTCGCTTTTATTTCTTCCATATCACACGATCGTATAAAGCTTATTTCTCCCACACTAATAAGTCATACATATTTAGAGAGCAATTTTTATTGCTTGCACCGATGACAACTTACTTGGAGGATCTTACTCAATCCATAGGTAGGTATAGTGGACTCTCATGGCAAAACTGGTTTAAGGGTATTTGGAAGCACAAGTAGTATCTCTACTTGGTGCGATGAATTTGGCTAGCATGAGGGGGAAAGGCAAGCTCAACCATGTTGGATGATCCATGACAATATAATTTATCTCAGATGTAAGAAAACATAACCCATTACGTTGTCTTCCTTGTCCAACGTCAACTCTTTTAGCATGTCATATTTTAATGAGTGCTCACAATCATAAAAGATGTCCAAGATAGTATATCTATATGTGAAGACCCCTCTTTCTTTATTACTTCCTATTAATTGCAACGATGACCAAAACTATGTTTGTCAACTCTCAACAAATTTTATTCATTATACTTTTTCTATGTGAGCTCATTACTCTCCATAAGATCCATATGATCTCTTTGTTTCCTTTTTATTTCTTTCTCTTTTCTTTTATTCACTTAAGATCATGGCAAAAGAATCAAGCCCTTGACTCAACACTAATCTTTATTATATATAGCTCATGGACTCGATTACATAGAAGAATTATAAAGCAAAACTCACGACTAGATCATACTAAGAACTTTTATTCTACTAGATCAAGATATTACCAAAAGGATCGAACTAAGAAAAATGGTAAAGATAAAAGTGATGGTGATACGATACCGGGGCACTCCCACAAGCTTGGCAGTTGCCAAGGGGGGGTGCACATACCAGATACTCAATTCTTCTTTGTTGGTGGAGACGGTGATGCTTTTGTTGATGGCGTAGGTTTCTTCCTTAATTTACGATTGAGGACAGAATTTTGGTCCCTTAGGTCCTCGATCTCCTGCTCCAGGCTCAGTATCTTTTTGCATAGTTCCTGTTTGTTTTCCTGCAAGAGGCGAAAAGGGATAAACTCGATCTTAGGTTTCTTTACTCTATCAGGGAGGCTTGACTTTTTAAACTCCACATGCATGTCCCCAGGTTGAGGTAGTGGGACTTCATCTTCATCTGAGCTCGTCTCCTCCTTTCCCTTAGGTTCATAGTCCTCCTCTTCTTCCGTAGTCCAACCACAATGCTCCACCTCCCCATAGACTTTAGGATCTGCAAGGTAATCAGCCACATAGCTCTCTCCTTCCGAATCCTGGGACGACATGTTGCTCAAATCTGCAGCAGGATGGCTCAAAACAAAGAAAGGAGATATTTGCGTGATACGGGAGTCAAAACCTCCGGGAGATTATATAATGAATTTTTATCGACCAATATACGTAACGTGTATGAAAAAGGAGTCCGGAAAGCACACAAGGTGTCCACGAGGTAGGGGGCGCGCCCAGTAGGGTAGGGCACGCCCTCCACCCTCGTGGAGCCCTCATGTCCTTCCCAGACTGCTTCTTATTTTTTCTATTTTTCTAAATATTCCAAAACGGAGAAATATTGCCTTAAAAACTGTTTTGGAGTTGGTTTACTTACCGTTCCACATACCTATTCCTTTTTGGAGTCTGAAACATTCCAGAAAGTGTCCCTTATGTATTCCTCCGGGGTTACAGTTTCAATAATATTGGTTTCAACATTTATGGGATTACCTGAGATATAATGTTTGATTCTTTGACCGTTAACCACCTTCGGATTTGTGCCTTCGAAGTTTTTGATATTTATGGCACCGGAACAATAGACCTCCTCGATAACGTAAGGACCTTCCCATTTAGAGAGAAGTTTTCCTGCAAAAAATCTTAAACGAGAGTTGTATAGCAATACATAATCACCTACATTAAACTCATGCTTTTGTATCCTTTTGTCATGCCATCTTTTAACCTTTTCTTTAAACAACTTGGCATTTTCATAGGCTTGGGTTCTCCATTCATCAAGTGAGCTAATATCAAATAACCTCTTCTCACCGGCAAGTTCGAAATCATAATTGAGTTCTTTAATAGCCCAATATTCCTTGTGTTCTAGTTCGAGAGGTAAGTGACATGCTTTTCCATAAACCATTTTATACGGAGACATACCCATAGGATTTTTATATGCAGTTCTATAGGCCCATAATGCATCATCAAGTTTCTTGGACCAATTCTTTCTAGATCTATTAACAGTCTTTTGCAAAATTAATTTGAGCTCTCTATTGCTCAATTCTACTTGACCACTAGACTGTGGGTGATAAGGAGATGCAATTCTATGATTAACATCATATTTAGCAAGCATTTTACGGAAAGCACCATGAATAAAATGTGAACCACCATCAGTCATTAAATATCTAGGGACTCCAAATCTTGGAAAAATAACTTCTTTAAGCATTTTAATAGAAGTGTTATGATCAGCACTACTAGTTGGAATAGCTTCTACCCACTTAGTAACGTAATCAACAGCAACTAAAATATGTGTATATCCATTAGAGGAAGGAAAGGGTCCCATATAGTCAAAGCCCCAAACATCAAATGGTTCAATAACGAGTGAATAGTTCATAGGCATTTCTTGACGTCTACTAATATTACCAATTCTTTGACATTCATCACAAGATAAGACAAACTTACGGGCATCCTTGAAGAGAGTAGGCCAATAAAAACCAGATTGCAATACCTTATGTGCAGTTCTATCTCCAGCATGGTGTCCTCCATAAGCTTCGGAGTGACACTTGCGTAGGATCTGTTCCTGTTCATGCTCAGGTACACAACGTCTAATAACACCATCTACTCCTTCTTTATAAAGATGTGGGTCATCCCAAAAGTAATGCCTCAAATCATAGAAGAACTTTTTCTTTTGCTGGTATGTGAAACTAGGTGGTATAAACTTAGCAACAATGTAATTAGCATAATCAGCATACCATGGAGCAGTATGAGAAGCATTTATGACATTTAATTGCTCATCAGGAAAGCTATCATCAATAGGAAGTGGGTCATCAAGCACATTTTCTAACCTAGACAAGTTGTCTGCAACGGGGTTCTCAGCTCCCTTTCTATCAACAATATGTAAGTCAAATTCTTGTAGCAAGAGAACCCATCTAATAAGTCTAGGTTTAGCATCTTTCTTTTCCATAAGATATTTAATAGCAGCATGATCAGTGTGAATAGTTACTTTAGAATCAACAATATAAGGTCTGAACTTATCACAAGCAAATACAACTGCTAAGAATTCTTTTTCAGTGGTAGCATAATTTCTTTGAGAATTGTCTAGGGTTTTACTAGCATATTGAATAACATTTAATTTCTTATCAACTCTTTGCCCTAGAACAGCACCTACAGCATAATCACTAGCATCACACATAATTTCAAAGGGTAAATTCCAATCAGGTGGCTGAACAATAGGTGCAGAGATCAATGCTTTCTTAAGTATTTCAAATGCTTCTACACAATCATCATCAAAAACAAATGGTATATCTTTTTGTAATAAATTAGTCAGAGGCCGAGAAATTTTTGAGAAGTCCTTAATGAACCTCCTATAAAATCCGGCATGACCAAGGAAACTTCTTATACCTTTGATGTCCTTGGGACATGGCATCTTTTCAATAGCATCAACCTTGGCTTTATCAACTTCAATACCTCTTTCAGAAACTTTGTGCCCCAAGACAATACCTTCATTAACCATAAAGTGGCACTTTTCCCAATTCAAGACAAGATTAGTTTCTTCACATCTCTGCAAAACTCGATCAAGGTTGCTCAAGCAATCATCAAAAGAAGATCCATAGACGGAGAAATCGTCCATCAAAACCTCACAAATCTTTTCACAAAAGTCAGAGAATATAGCCATCATGCATCTTTGAAAGGTAGCAGGTGCATTACATAAACCAAAAGGCATACGTCTATAAGCAAAAGTACCAAAAGGGCATGTAAAAGTAGTCTTTGATTGATCTTTGGCTGACACAGGTATTTGAGAGAAGCCAGAATAACATCTAGAAAGCAAAAATGTGTATGTTTGGATAGTCTTTCTAGCATTTGATCGATAAAAGGTAAGGGGTAATGATCCTTTTTAGTTGCCTTATTTAATTTGCGGAAATCAATTACCATCCTATAACCTGTAATAATTCTTTGAGGGATCAATTCATCTTTATCATTAGGAACAACAGTAATACCTCCCTTCTTAGGGACACAATGGACAGGACTTACCCACTGACTATCAGCAACGGGATAGATTATACCTGCCTCAAGGAGCTTTAGTATTTCCTTTCTTACCACTTCTTTCATTTTAGGATTCAGCCGTCGTTGATGATCACGAACTGGTTTAGCATCTTCTTCCAAATTAATTTTATGTTGACATAGAGTGGGACTAATGCCCTTAAGATCATCAAGAGTATACCCAATAGCAGCACGGTGCTTCTTCAGAGTTTTCAAATCTTTCTTCCTCATGCTCTGAAAGGTTAGCACTAATAATAACAGGATATACCTTTTTCTCATCAAGATAAGCATATTTAAGAGTATCAGGTAACGGTTTAAGCTCAAACACGGGATCACCCTTGGGTGGAGGAGGATCCCCTAGGATTTCAACAGGCAAATTGTGTTTCAGAATAGGTTCCTGTTTAAAGAATACTTCATCTATTTCCCTTCTTTCATTCATAAACATATCATTTTCATGGTCTAGCAAATATTGTTCTAAAGGATCACTAGGAGGTACGGCAATAGAAGCAAGACCAATAATTTCATCCTTACTAGGTAATTCTTCTTCACGGTGTTGTCTACTAAATTTAGAGAAATTAAATTCATGAGTCATATCATCTAAACCGATAGTAACAACATCCCTTTTGCAATCTATGGTAGCATTAACAGTGTTCAGGAAGGGTCTACCAAATATAATGGGACAAAAGCTATCTTGTGGGGAACCAAGAACAAGAAAATCAGCAGGATATTTAGTTTTCCCACACAAGACTTCAACATCTCTAACAATTCCCATTGGTGAAATAGTATCTCTATTGGCAAGTTTAATTGTGACATCAATATCTTCTATCTCAGCAGGTGCAATATCATGCATAATTTCTTTGTATAAGGAATGAGGTATTGCGCTAGCACTAGCACCCATATCACATAAGCCATGATAACAATGATCTCCTATTTTAACAGAAATAACAGGCATGCCTACCACAGGTCTAGGTTTATCTTTAGCACAAGGGTTTAGCAATTCTAGCAGTTTCATCACAGAAATAAATAACATGCCCATCAATATTATCAGACAAGAGATCTTTAACAATAGCAATATTAGGTTCAACTTTAACTTGCTCAGGAGGTGTATATGTTTTAATATTGCTTTTACGAACCACAGTTGAAGCTTTAGCATGATCCTTTATCCTAACAGGGAAAGGTGGTTTCTCAACATAAGCAGTAGGAACAATAGGATCATTATAAGTGACAATCTTTTCTTCAACTTTAATAGGTGCAGCTACTTTTACTTCTATGGGAGGATGATATTTAAACCACTTCTCCTTGGGGAGATCAACATAAGTAGCAAAAGATTCACAGAAAGAAGCTACTATCTCAGAGTCAAGTCCATATTTAGTGCTAAATTTACGAAAACATCGGTATCCATAAAAGATTTAACACAATCAAAACTAGGTGTCATACCTGACTCCTTACCTTTGTCGAGGTCCCAATCTTCAGAGTTGCGTTTAATTCTTTCCAATAAATCCCATTTGAATTCAATAGTCTTCATCATAAAAGAGCCAGCACAAGAAGTATCAAGCATGGTGCGATTGCTATCAGAAAGCCGAGCATAAATTTTTGAATAATCATTTCTCTTGAGAGCTCATGATTGGGGCATGAATATAACATTGATTTAAGCCTCCCCCAAGCTTGAGCGATGCTTTCTCCTTCGCGAGGCCAAAATTATATATATAATTGCGATCACGATGAACAAGATGCATAGGATAAAACTTCTGATGAAATTCCAATTTCAATCGTTTGTAATTCCAAGACCCCATATCATCACATAGCCTATACCATGTCGATGCATCTCCCTTCAAAGATAAAGGGAAGACCTTCTTCTTAACAACATCTCCGGGTACACCTGCAAGCTTAAATAATCCACAAACTTCATCCACATATATTAGATGCTCATCAGGATGTTTTGTTCCATCTCCTAAAAAGGGATTAGCTAGCAGTTTTTCTATCATACCCGAAGGAATTTCAAAGCAGACATTTTCATTTTCAGTAGGTTCAGTAGGTTGAGGAGCAACTCTTTGCTCTACTGGTCGGGGTGAAGATACCCCGAACAAGCCCCTCAGAGGATTACTTTCCATAGTAACAAGTGACAGTAAATTTCAGCACACTATATAAATTTTTCCTTACCAAATTCCACCTACCAAAGGCGCTTCACTCCCCGGCAACGGCGCCAGAAAAGAGTCTTGATGACCCACAAGTATAGGGGATCTATCGTAGTCCTTTCGATAAGTAAGAGTGTCGAACCCAACGAGGAGCAGAAGGAAATGATAAGCGGTTTCCAGCAAGGTATTCTCTGCAAGTACTGAAATAAGTGGTAACAGATAGTTTTGTGATAGGATAATTTGTAACGAGCAACAAGTAACAAAAGTAAATAAAGTGCAGCAAGGTGGCCCAATCCTTTTTGTAGCAAAGGACAAGCCTGGACAAACTCTTATATAGAGAAAAGCGCTCCCGAGGACACATGGGAATATCGTCAAGCTAGTTTTCATCACGCTCATATGATTCGCGTTCGGTACTTTGATAATTTGGTATGTGGGTGGACCGGTGCTTGGGTACTGCCCTTACTTGGACAAGCATCCCACTTATGATTAACCTCTATTGCAAGCATCCGCAACTACAACAAAAGTATTAAGGTAAACCTAACCATAGCATGAAACATATGGATCCAAATCAGCCCCTTACGAAGCAACGCATAAACTAGGGTTTAAGCTTCTGTCACTCTAGCAACCCATCATCTACTTATTACTCCCCAATGCCTTCCTCTAGGCCCAAACAATGGTGAAGTGTCATGTAGTCGACGTTCACATAACACCACTAGAGGAGAGACAACATACATCTCATCAAAATATCGAACGAATACCAAATTCACATGACTACTAATAGCAAGACTTCTCCCATGTCCTCAGGAACAAAAGTAACTACTCACAAAGCATAAACATGTTCATAATCAGAGGGGTATTAATATGCATATAGGATCTGAACATATGATCTTCCACCAATTAAACCAACTAGCATCAACTACAAGGAGTAATCAACACTACTAGCAACCTACTAGCACCAGTCCCGGACTTGGAGACAAGAATTGGATACAAGAGATGAACTAGGGTTTTGAGAGGAGATGGTGCTGATGAAGATGTTGATGGAGATTGCCCTCTCCCGATGAGAGGAGCGGTGGTGATGACGAGTGCGATGATTTCCCCCTCCGGGAGGGAAGTTTGCCCGACAGAACAGCTCCGCGAGAGCCCTAGATTGGGTCCGCCAAGGTTCCGCCTCGTGGCAGCGAAGTTTCGTCCGAGAAGATGGCTTGTTATTTTTTCCCATCGAAAAACTTCATATAGCAGAAGATGAGCACTGGAGGGCCACCAGGGGGGCCACGAGGTAGGGGGCGCGCCCAGGGGGGTAGGGCGCGCCCCCACCCTCGTGGGCAGGGTGTGGCCCCCCTGGTGAATTTCTTCCACTGAGTATTTTTTATATATTCTAAAAACGTCTTCAGTGAAGTTTCAGGACTTTTGGAGCTGTGCAGAATAGGTCTCTAATATTTGCTCCTTTTCCAGCCCAGAATCCAGCTGCCGACATTCTCCCTCTTTATGTAAACCTTGTAAAATAAGAGAGAATAGGCATAAGTATTGTGACATAATGTGTAATAACAGCCCATAATGCAATAAATATCGATATAAAAGCATGATGCAAAATGGACGTATCAGGGAAGTATGTCTCCGTTGTAACGGTGTGGAGGCACAATGCTCCCCAAGAAGCCACTAGGGCCACCGTATTCTCCTCACGCCCTCACACAATGCGACATTTCATGATTCCACTAGTGGTGCCCTTGAAGGCGGCAACCGAACCTTTACAAACAAGGTTGGGGCTATCTCCACAACTGATTGGAGGCTCCCAATGACACCACAGAGTTCACCATAATGGAATGTGGCTCCGAGGTGACCTCAACCATCTAGGGTTCTCAAACACCTAAGAGTAACAAGATCCGCAAGGGATTAGTGGGGGGAATAAAATTTATCTTGGTGGAAGTGTAGATTCGGGCCTTCTCAACCAATCCCTAGAAAATCAATGAGTTTGATTGTCTAGGGAGAGAGATCGGGCAAAAAAGAGCTTTGGAGCAACAATGGAGTTTGGGAAGGGAAGAGGAGGTCTTCTTGGGGAAGAAGGCCCCTATTATATAGTGGGGGAAAGAATCCACCCATTACCCCCACCTTCAGCCCGTGCACCGTGGTACTACCGCACCACGTCGCGGTACTACCGCTGCTTGGTGCGGTACTACCGCACACACAATAGTGACCAGATGATGGACTACTACACGAGGCAACAAGCGGTAGAACTGCCAGATCGGTACTACCACAGGCCCTTACAGTACTACCGTAGGGTAGTTTCCAACGGCCACAGGAGGTACACGGAAGTAGAAAATTACTTCCCTGTCTACCTCCGCTGAAGCAAAGACTGTGCAGAAATCCAGTACGGTAGTATCGGACGCAGATTTGCGGTACTACCGCTCGAGAGTCGTAGTGAAAAACTACATCCACATCTACTACCATAGGTGTACGCAACAGGTGTTGGCGACAGCGGTATTACCTCTCCCTGGAGCGGTACTACTTGTGGCACCTACGGTACTACCGCTCCCTAGAGCGATTCTACCGCTAGCCACTAAAACATGCGCCCTGCAGCCTTCAATATGCCCATACATGGAAAATGGACTGGAGCTCCAATGAAGCGAAGGAAAGGTGGTGCAAAAGAACAGATGTGTACGTGTGATTCCACCCAAACCTTTCTGAAGCGGACCCCCTCTTAATAGTACGGCTTTCCTATGACTCAAATCCACCGAAAAGAAACGTAGAAAGAAACCGTCTTCAATAGACTCTGAGGGGCACCGAATCGTCCTGTGCCTAGACATAAGATATCTGAAATGCTCAATGGACACAATTAGTCTACAAAAGCATTGTCATTAATCACCAAAACTACTTAGGGAGAAATATGCTCTAACAATCTCCCCCTTTTTGGTGGATTGATGACAATACGGGATTTGCACATAAGGATGTGTAATTTAACAAATGCAAACCCAAAGTCTATAAAATATAGGCAGCCCACCTAGATGTGTGCATTCTTTAGATATGCTTTGGACTTCAAAGCTCATAACCTAGGATCAACACTCCCCCTAAATTTTATAGATGAGGCATTCCTTGCAACAAACTAAATGGTACTAAGCATGGAAGCAAGGCATAGCATGTGAGCATGAAGATAAGGGCACATAACAAATAGACTCATAAGCTACTAAACATACTGGACAATAATGATATAAGAGTGATATCATATGTCTCACACCATGTGATAGAATAAGTCTCCTGGTCTCACACACAAATTATAAAACCAACCAAAGCAACAACGACGAAGGTTCAACCAAAGCAAGGAGACAACGAAAACGACATCACTCGCAAATCCTACTCTCTCTCCCCCTTTGGCAAGAGACACCAAAAAGGCAGAGAGGACACCTAAGACACAGGTGGTAGTTCCCACTGCAGAGAGATCAACCATCGAACTCCTCTTTGTTAGTGTCATTGATACGACTCCAACATATCCACTTTTCCAAACTCTTTTGACCTTGTTTTGGACTCTAACTTGCATGATTTGAATGGGACTAACCCAGACTAACGTTGTTTTCAGCAGAATTGTTATGATGTTATGTTTGTGCAGAATAAAAAGTTCTCGGAATGACCTGAAAATCAACAGAGATTATTTTTGGAATTAATAAAAATATTGGCGAAAGAATCAGCAGCAGGGGCCCCACACCCTAGCCACAAGGGTGGGGGCGCGCCCTACGATGTTGTGGGCCCCCTGGACCTCCACCGACCTCAACTCCAACTCCATATATTCACTTTCAGGGAGAGAAAAATTGAGAGAATGATTCATCGTGTTTTACGATACGGAGCCACCACCAAGCCCTGTTCTTCCTCAGGAGGGCAGATCTGGAGTACGTTCGGGGCTCTGGAGAGGGGAATCCATCGCCATCGTCATCATCAACCATCCTCCATGACCAATTCCATGATGCTCACCGCCGTTCGTGTGTAATTCCATCGTAGGCTTGCTGGACCGTGATGGGTTGGATGAGATTTACCATGTAATCGAGTTAGTTTTGTTAGGGTTTGATCCCTAGTATCCACTATGTTCTAAGATTGATGTTGCTATGACTTTGCTATGCTTAATGCTTGTCACTAGGGCCCGAGTGCCATGAACTTAGATCTGAACCCTTTATGTTCTCATGAATATATTTGTGTTCTTGATCTGATATTGCAAGTTATAGTCACCTACTACGTGTTATGATCCTACAACCCTGGAGTGAAAATAGTCGGGACCCCCAAGGGCCGACTCATTTAGAATGTGATGAGTCGGGTCTTCAATAAGTTGAGCAAAAAATGACTTTGCATTAGCCCCCAAGTGCCATGGTGCATGCTGGCAGTAACATGGGACTTGCATATCTGATGTAATCTCAATTTGAATAATGTAGCCCCCAAGTGCCGGGTCGTAAGCCTGCAGCCACTCGGGACTATTCCTTCCATTGTAGAATAAATCATATCCATCAATAAAATAATAGCCATTGCACTGAAGCGACTTTGAAAACCTTAATCATAATATTAGTTACTGATAACCATAATAAAAAATCCAGCCATGTTGGCTATTAAAGATTTGAATAACCCGGTTTGAAAACCTCAATCATTCAATATCATAATGAAGATCCAGCCAAGTTTGGCTATTTAAAGATTCAAATACCTTATCTGTTGACAAGTAAATTCGGAGTTTTAAATACCCGGCGGCTCTTGGCCGATGACGATTTAATACGCCTCCATTGCAAACCGGAATTTTTATAGCCCGACGGCTTATAGCTTTTGAGAAAATCAAGAATTGATAACCCTTTTGAGACACCAATTTCAATCTTTGATGATGGGCTGGAACTTAATCATTTATGTAAGTCATAGCTCTGTAAATCCTACAGAGTTTAAACAGCATATGCCCTGGCGACTTAACATCAAAAGCCAGGGCGGGTAACCACCCAAATGTAGTCTTATCCTGCACACAAGTAAATCACAAGATCCCTTGGCGGTTTACCGCAGGGAGGGTCATAATATCCCACATATAACCATGGTGATATTGAACTTGTATTGCCGGTTTACATGACCTGTGCAGTAAGGGTGATAACCCAATCCTTAGAAGCCAATACTTCCAAATATATGATGATTGTCACATGCTGGTCGACTTATCGTCCAAAGCCAAGCGGCTTTGTACGAAACCACACTTATACTTAGATCTAAACAAAAAAGTCTTAAGAGAAAACCAAAGATTGTTTGCAAAAACTTAAAGAAAATAAAAATCAAGGTTTCTGATTCGAATACGATCAGTAAACCATTCCAAAGGGGTTAAGCTAGGATTCGAATACGATCATGTAGCCCCTAGTGGCTTTGGCGTTGCGCCGATCAAGAGGGTACCGACAACTTTGTTCTCTTTGGTTCGAATACGATCTATGTTTGAACAGGAAGCCCTCAAATGACCTTGAGAGGTTTTTAACGACCTTGATTCAAATACAATCAAAGTCGGACCTAAAAGGAGTTAAGCTATGATTCAAATATGATCAAGAAGCCCCTTGGTGAATTTGGCAGTGTGCCGATCAAGAGGGTACCGACAGCTATGTTCTCTTTGGTTCGAATACGACCTATGATTGAATAGGAAGCCCCCAAGTGACCATATAAATTTTGGCATCGTGCCGATCAAGAGGGTACCGACAGCTATGCTCGATGAGTAGGAAGCCCGCAAGTGACCATAATATAGTAAGCCGTAAGGCAGGATACCCATGTTTGAACCGCGCATCATGGCAGCAAGTTCTCTTTGGCAACCTTTAATCTTATGAGAACTCGAATCTTGTGAGAGATTAATTCTTTTTGAACCGAAACCTTTAAACCGGATTTGAAAGCTTCAAAACTTTGTGTGAGACAGATTATCCTTGAGCCAGATGTTTGAACCGGATTTGGGAGCTTAAAAGCTTTGTAAGAGACAAATTTACCTTGAGCCGGATGTTTGAACCAGATTTGAGAGCTTCAAATCTTTTGCGGGAGAGAGATGTCTCTTGATACGGATTTTAAACCGAAATCTTTATTTTGAACCGACAATTTTCTGACGGCCTTTAAACTAGCAATATTTACTGGGCCATGGCATCATAGCCCCCGAGTCTCAAGGCGACTTGAGGAGTTGGCTGAGATTCTTCATAATTAACCGTGATATAAAGCGGTTCTAATCCTGCATGGGACAACTTGCAAACCGGAGTAATTGCTCCTTTAAAGAAAGCAATATATAATATAAAAAATATGCTGGATGGATTTCACCGGATACGCCATTGCTAGTAGTTATCCACCACGGAGTTGATGAGTACCACGGTGAAGCTGAAATCAATCGTAGTTCAGCCGGCCGCGGGAGCAGACAGATGAGTCGGCCGCGAACACTACTAGGAAAAGGGCTACTAATGGCGCACCAGTTTTGCCTACTAATGGCGCATCATTGGTGCACCATTAGTATCACGCCACTAGAATTTTTTACTAATGGCGCACCACTGGTGCGCCATTAGTATCTGGTATACTAATGGCGCACCAGGCAGTGCACCATTAGTTTTGCCCATGGTGCGCCACTAGTGTCTGATATACTAATGGCGCACCACACGGTAATGCGCCATTAGTAACAATTTTTTTAATTTTTTTTCTTAATCTCAGGTCACTATTTCACCTATGAGATATCCAACACATATATATACAACAAGCATCCATATAACAATCATAGCCAACACACAAGTTCCATCATATATACATACATAGCCAACACACAAGTTCCGTCATATATACATACATAGCCAACACATAGTTCCATCGTTACATATTACAAAAGTTTCACATTGTTCATCCAACACCGTTATCCATCAATTCATAGAAGTTTCACAAAAGTTCAGTTCTCATGCATTGTTCTTCTCCTTCTCCTTCCTCAGCCTGATGCGCCAAGAGCGGCGAGGCGGTGGAGGCGATGGAGGCAGTGGGATGTAGTCTTCTACCTTAATTGGCGTGGTCATGTCGCCCAGCTGTGGGATCGCCGGCGCCACCACCGGTGCATGGTCATTGTCAG
The DNA here is from genome assembly GCF_018294505.1 of Triticum aestivum. Lineage (NCBI taxonomy): Eukaryota > Viridiplantae > Streptophyta > Magnoliopsida > Poales > Poaceae > Triticum > Triticum aestivum. The sequence continues at coordinate 425,494,898 of NC_057794.1, read as the reverse complement.
GCACCACCACCATCGCGAGGCCACCTTCAGGCACGACCATCGCTAGGTCATCCTCAGCCACCTCCATCTCTTGCCCATGGTCAGCCACCACCATCTCTTGCCCTTGGTCAGCCACCACCATCTCTTGGCCTTGGTCAGCCACCACCAGCGCTAGGTCATCCTCAGCCTGATGCCCATCGTCATCCTGCAACTCCTCATCCCCACTCTGCTCCTCTTCTCCCGCACTGCAGTCCGGATCATCCTTCTTGTTGTCTATGCTGCTGCCAGAATCGCTGCTGCTTTTGCTACAGCCAGAATCGCTACTGCTTTTGCAACAACCATGGTCGCTGCTGCTTTCGCTACAGCCATGGTCGCTGCTGCTTTGGCTGTAGCCATTGTTGTTGCTGCTGCTCCCATTACCTGTCCAAATTCAACAATGACCGTTAACAATCGATGTGAGACAAAGCCGAATGTAGAGGAATAAGAAGAGGCAGAACGTACCAGCATCATAATCTTCAGCGTAGTGCATGCGACACATAGTCACGTTGAACACCTTCACGATGAGCATGGTGGCGTCGTCGTTGTACCTGAAGAGAAGGAAGTACCCCAGCCACAGGTCGTAGTCACGGTAGAACTTCTCCCACCCACGAGACAAGTACATGTGGCCCTCCTTGATCACCAACTCCACATCCCACAGCCTGCGAAACCCGCTGCCGGCCTGTCGCACCTTCACATTATTTGGCGGATCTTCACCCATCAGCATGTTCTTAAAACTGTCAGGCAGCCTCTGCAGTTTGGGACAATGAGTGATGTAGGCAAACAACAGATATCATAATGAGATGGGTAAAGCTAGGGGAGATCTCTCATTTTATATACCTGCGTCATGGATGATACTTTATGAGACAGTGCTGCTAGATAAGAAGCCCATTGTCTGTGATATGTGATGGGTTGATTGGCAATACATTAAGGACAATGAGGAGCACTATCCTGGAGTGCAAGACAGCTTCATAGCTTGTGGAGTAGCTGACTTTGTTGGGCAGAAGCTCACAAAGTGGAACGAGGAGCTTATCATGCAGTTCTACTCCACGGCACACTTCTACCCAGATGGGAGGATCACATGGATATCTGAGGGTACAAGGTACCAATCCACAGTTGCTGAGTGGGCACAGATCATTAATGCCCTAGAGGAGCAAGATGATGACTTGGATATCTATGCCAAGAAGAAGATGGACCACAACTCAATGTCAAATATGTACAAGGAGATCCCAAATGAAGCACTTGATACCTTCAAGTTTGGCTCAGTACATTACCTTCTGTCAGGGCTCCCGACTATCAATTGGATCTTGAGGCACACCTTATTGCCCAAGTCAGGTGATCACAAGATGATCAGAGGCCATGCTATCAACTTGCTACATGTATTTGATGTACCTCAGAAGTTCAAAGTGATGAGCCTCATAGTGGAAACTATCAAGAGGACTGCAGCAAATAAGAAGAGGGGCTGCGGATATGCCCCTCAAATTCAGGAGCTCATCAACTCCAAGATGGGCACGGGCATATATCTATTGGACAAGGAACACCTGCCCATCCGTCCAGATTTCGAGGACAATCAAGTTGTCATGACTGAGAACGAGCCATCATCTGCCCAAGCATACACGAAGAAGGAGAAGGCAAGGAAGGAGAAAGCTGCCAAGATGCCAACTCAAGAGGAGGCATCTGAACACTTCTTGAAGACCAAACAAGAGCAGCTTGGTTACTTGATTGCATCCACGCCGAGGATTGAGCAAAGTCTGGCCACCCTCACTCAGAATCAGCAGAGCCTAGAGAGAATCATGGAACAGAAGTTCTATGACTTGGATGTCAAAGTAACGGAAGTTCAGTCTGCAGTGGAGTAGCTCCAGGAGGACATGCAGGAGAGGAGAGGCAGGACTACTACTCATGCCTTTGCCAGAGTGCCACGAGGCCCGAGGTCATCTGCCGTGCCAGTTGCTGACACCAGAGCCACCACTTCAGCACCAGCTACAGCCTCAGTTCCACCAGCTCCAGCATCTACTTCAGCTCCAACTCCAGCGTCTACTTCAGCGTCTACCGAAGCCTTCGTCCTTGGAGTGATCCGGACTCCACCACCACCAGAAGATCAAGCCTGAGCGTCGATCTAGCACTATGCATTTTCTAGGAACTTTTCGGTAACTTGTTGCCAAAGGGGGAGAAGATGTATAGATCATAGGCTTCGAGAGAGAGTGTGTTGCTTTTCTCTCTTGCTTTATTTGGTGGTTTTTCAAACTTGTTTGCTTTTGAGTGCTTGAGATACTACGTCATTTTTTGTGAGACATTGATGATCATGTGTTTGATCATAAGCTACACTTAATGCTTGATGAATGCTATTATCTTATCTATCTTATGTGATCTTTCACTTTTCTTGGTGATGAGTGCATGTATTTCATTCTTATCATTTTAAGCGCTCCACCAAGATGTATGTGACATGGAAGAGTAACCCATGACTCTAACTCCTTGTGCATTTGCAGTCCAAAGCAAATTTTAAATATGCACAAGTTTAGGGGTAGCTCTTACTTATCACATACTTCTCAAAGCGACGATATATTTCATGCTTATTATCATTTGTCGAAGCTTTGATCTATATGTTGTCATCAATTACCAAAAAGGGGGAGATTGAAAGTGCAACTATCCCTAGGTGGTTTTGGTAATTCATAACAACATATAGCTCATTGAGCTAATGCTATTCCAAGATGATTATTTCAGGAAAGCTCAATGATTGGCATGGCATGGATGTGAAAGTGGAACCCTCAAAATGCTAAGGACAAAGGATTGGCTCAAGCTCAAAAGCTCAAGACTCTTCATTTTATATTTTAGTGATCCAAGATCACATTGAGTCTTTAGGAAAAGCCAATACTATCAAGGAGGGATGAGGTGTTGCTTAATGAGCCTCTTGCTTCATGTGCTTAGTGATATGCTCCAAAACCCTCAACTACTTACCCATATCCACATATGACCTAAACCCTAAGCCAAACTCGGTCCTACCGATTCTTCCTATCCGGCGCCGCTGAGTTTCACTTGTCATTAGCCACTGCCAAACCCTAGCAATTCGGTTCTACCGATAAGGATCTCGGTCTCACCGAGATGGGATTGCAAACTCTCTGTTTCCCTTTCGTAACTTTTCGGTCTCACCGAAAGAGCGAATCGGTCCCACCGAGATTGCAATGTAAACTCAGTGTTACCCCTTTGTAACTTTTCGGTCTCACCGAGTTCCACTCGGTCTCACCGAAAGAGCAAATCGGTCCCACCGAGTTTGCCTGACCAACTCTCTGGTTAGCTAATTACCAAATCCGGTCTCACCGAGTTTGTGTAATCGGTCTCACCGAGATTACGTTATGCCCAAATCCTAACCATATCGGTCCTACCGAGTTGCATGTCAGTCCCACCGAAAATCTCTAACGGTCACTAGGTTTACATTTTCGGTCCGACCGAGTTTATTGATTCGGTCCCACCGAGATTGGAAAACTGTGTAACGGTTGGATTTTGTGTGGAGGCTATATATACCCCTCCACCTCCTTCTCATTCGAGGAGAGAGCCATCAGAACACACACACCATTCCAACTCATATGTTCTGAGAGAGAACCACCTACTCATGTGTTGGGACCAAGATATTCCATTCCTACCATATGAATCTTGAACTCTAGCCTTCCCAAGTTGCTTTCCACTCAAATCTTCTTTCCACTAAATCCAAATCCTATGAGAGAGAATTGAGTGTTGGGGAGACTATCATTTGAAGCACAAGAGCAAGGAGTTCATTACCTACACACCATTTGTTACTTCTTGGAGAGTGGTGTCTCCTAGATTGGCTAGGTGTCACTTGGGAGCCTCCGACAAGATTGTGGAGTTGAACCAAGGAGTTTGTAAGGGCAAGGAGATCGCCTACTTCGTGAAGATCTACCGCTAGTGAGGCAAGTCCTGTGTGGGCGATGGCCATGGTGGGATAGACAAGGTTGCTTCTTCGTGGACCCTTTGTGGGTGGTTGCTTCTTCGTGGACCCTTCGTGGGTGGAGCCCTGTGTGGACTCGCGTAACCGTTACCCTTGGGTGGAGCCCTATGTGGACTCGCGCAACCGTTATCCTTCGTGGGTTGAAGTCTCCATCACCGTGGATGTAGGATAGCACCACCTATCCAAACCACGGGAAAAACATCTGTGTCTCCAATTACGTTTGAATTCTCCAAACCCCTCCCTTTACATTCTTGCAAGTTGCATGTTTTACTTTCCGCTGCCTATATACTCTTTGTATGCTTGCTTGAATTATGTGATGATTACTTGACTTGTCCTAAATTAGCTAAAATCTGCCAAGAACTAAAATTGGGAAAAGGTTAAGTTTTTATTTTGTCAAGTAGTCTAATCACCCCCCCTCTAGACATACTTCGATCCTACAATAGCTAAAATAACACCTTGTATATAAGAAGAAATCATGATCTGGCAGACATATAGATTTACCAGCAAACTTGTGTGCCTAACTATCTATATCTAGGAAATCAAAGTTATTTCAACTTTGATGTTTGGAATATACCTAGAAAAACATGATTTATTTATTTTACTTCACACTCACAACTAAACAGCACTGAGGCACAGCTTATTGATGATCACTTTAATTTTTGTAAGCGAATTTACTCACTAGTAAAAGATGTAATACAACTGTATTGCAGAAAGAACTAAAAGCTTGAGCAAAAAGGACTCGATAAAAGGTATCACTATGCATAATTATTTGTAGCTACACACAATACATGTAATGAGCTAGAAAAGCCACCTTACCATCATTAACAGTACTCATAAGTCATAACCCTGTAAGTACATCTAGTGCCACCCCTAGTTGGTTTTGGAGTATTGACGACAAACCTAGTTGAGGGACTAATGTGTTTGTGAGAATTGCAGGATAACACAGGTAGAAGTCCCTCATTGATTCGGTTTTCCTACCAGAGATGACCCCTAAAAATGTATGAAGACATTGAAGTCAAAGGTGGTATATGAAGATATTCACATTGAAGACTATGACAAGAGAAGACACCACATGAAGCCTATGGAGCTCGAAGACTTAGATCTTTCGTAGTTCTCTTTCTTCTATGTTGAGTCATAGGAACCACCGTACTGTTAAGTGGGGTCCAAGAGAACCAGTCAGAATGACTGAAGTGATGCTTAAACAAAACCTATGTCTTCGAGTGAAGACTTTGAGAGCGAATCTTGTCCAGAGTCGGGCAAGTTAGCTTTGCTTGAAGCCCAAGTAAAGTTGCCGTGTGAGTTTGAAATCTGACCGTTGGAACACGTGTTAGTTCCTTAGTGACCCAGGGTCATTTTGGACAAATCAGGTCGGGTTGCCAAGTGGCTATAAATAGCCCACCCCCTACAACCATAAACGGTTGGCTGCTCAGATTCAGAGTACGGCTTTTGTTGTTTGAGAGCAACCCACCTCGAAGCCTTTGAGAGAGAATTCCTTGCAAGGATAAAGCCCTAACCACCCAGAGCCAAAGAGAATTAGGCATCACTTAAGTCTTCTTGTCTGTGTGATCTGAAGACTTATTACACTTGAGGACTGTGCATCCTCCAGCCGGTTAGGCGTCGCGTTCTAAGCATCAAAGAGACATTGTGGATTGCCGGTGAACGAAGTCTGTGAAGGTTTGGGAGTCTACCTTGAAGACTTACCAGAGTGATTGGGCGAGGTCTGTGTGACCTTAGCTCAAGGGGAATACTGTGAGGACTGGGTGTCCTGAGCTGCGTGTTCAGGACTGGGTGTCCGGGACTGTGTGTCCTAAGGTTTAAATACCTAGCCGCCCTAACCAGACGTACAGTTGTCACAGAAACTGGAACTGGTCCAACAAATCATTGTCTTCAGCGAGTCACTGGTTTCATCTTCCCTTCCCTTTACTTACTGTTACTCCTTGTGAAGTCATTGTATGTTTGCACTATCTTTTGTCTTCACTGAGTGACTGCGTGTTCTGTGTGGCTTCACAATATCTTCCTACCTGATCCTTACTACATTGCTGCTATTAGTCGTTGTGCTTTCACTCTATTGAATACTTGACTATGGCTTGCCTAGTGTAGTCTACCTTCCGCTGCAGGGTAATAGGTTTATTTCTATCGTTTGTCTTCATAACTTCCACGTTTTGAAGACTTCCATAAAAATCGCCTATTCACCCCCTCTAGTCGATATAACGCACTTTCAATTGGTATCAGAGCAAGGTGCTCCCTTGTTCTGTGTGATTCGGTTTAACCACCTGGAGTTTTAGCTATGTCGACTACAGGGATAATTAAAGTCTCCGCTGCATGCCCCGTCTTCGATGGAACTGAATATCCCTACTGGAAGAATAAGATGCGCATGCATCTTGAAGCCATTGACGTCGACCTATGGTATGTCGTCAAGAACGGCGTTCCCAAGGCTGGAGAAGGTGTCACTGCTGCTGATGTGAAGAAGTTCGTTCAACTGGACTCTACTGCCAAGAGTATCATCTGTGGTCATCTGACCAAAGGACAGTATGGCCGTGTGAGTGCTTTGGAAACATCTAAGCTGGTTTGGGACTGGCTCTCCAAGGTCAATGAAGGCGTCTCAACCCAGAGAGATCAGAGAATCAGTGTCCTTCGCAACCTCTTCAACCGCTTCAAGCGAAATGACAATGAGAATGTCCAGCTCACATTTGACCAACTCACTGACATCACAAATGAGCTTCAAGCCCTCGGTGCTACTGAGATCACCAAACATGAAGTCGTCAAGACACTACTGAGATCACTTGATAGTTCGTTTGACACCCTAGCCCTGATGATTCAAGAACGTGCTGATTTCAAGACGCTCGATCCATCTGACATACTTGAGAGGCTCAACACACATGAGTTTCAGCTTTCTGAGAAAAGAGATATCTATGGTCCAAACTATGGGCGAACTCGTGCCTTGAAGGCGAAAGCTGTCTCCTCATCTGAAGAAGAATCTGATAGCAGTTTGGATGATCCTGAAGACATTGGAAGGGAACTTGCTATGCTTGTGAAGAAGTTCGAAAAATTCACCAAGAAGAAAGGTTTCAGAAAGTCTTCCCGATCAAGCTCAAGGAATGATGAAGCTTCTGCTCACGACTACAAGAAGAAAACATGTCACAAGTGCAAGAAACCTGGCCACTTCATCTCTGAGTGTCCACAGTGGGACAATGAGAACAAAAAGAAGAAGAAGAGCAAGGAATATGACTCTGACGACAAGAAGAAGAAGAAATACTCAAAGTCTTCTTCCAAGTCTTCCTCAAAGTCTTCATCACACAAGAAGAGCTCATCTGGCAAGGCACGTGCGTTTGTTGGCAAGGAAATGGATTCAGAGGAGGAGTCCGCTTCTGAGGAGGTGGAGGTGGAGTCTGAGGAGGAGTCCGATTCAGGCGTTGCAAGTCTGGCTACAACATACGTTGCCAAGTCCATCTTCAACATTGAAGACAATGACTTCATCACCGACACTGATGCAAATGACAAGGACTACTCCGCTTCTACCTACTGCTTCATGGCACGCGGTGCCAAGGTAAACACACGCACTACTCACTATCAAACATCTAGTGACGATGACTCTGATTGTGGTTCAAAACCCAGCTACAAAACACTTGCTAAAATTGCAACTGAATAACAGAAAGCTATGGAACATATTCAAAAACTGTTAGACAGAAGCGATGATCTGTTAGTTGCTGAAATGACTCGATCTGAACCTTAATTTAAGACATAAAAAATCTTCACGTTAAGTATGAGGAACTTGAAAGTCGTCATGAAACTCTCTCAATAGCTCATGAAAAGCTTTCCTATGATTATCTTCAAAGGAAGCAAGATCTTGAGAAATTGAGAGCGGCTCATGAAGATCTTCAAAAGGAAAACGAGTCACTTCGCGCCAAACAGACCAGTTCCGCTCAGGAAGGATTTGAACCACCATGTCTTAAATGCATTGAGCGTGATAATGCTACTTCTGTTGCTGAATGTTCTACTGCTACTGCTGTTGCAATATCTTCAACTGTTGATGTGGTAACTAACCCCTCTGCTGAGGATACCACTGCTATTGTTGATGAGAATGCTAGGTTGAAGACATTGCTTGAAACAGGGATGTACAGAAGTCTTAAAGGGCATCAGACACTATGTGATGTCCTCAAAAAGCAGATTCTGAACTGAAACCCGAGGAAAGAGGGTGTTGGGTTCGTAAGGAAAATGAATGCTGATGGCTCTTACTGGAAACCTGAGCAGTACCCCAAAACCACGTGGGTTGCTGCAAAGGAACCTTCAGCAGATCCATCCAATCTATATGGCTTCACTTGTGCTAACCCCATTATCATTGATGAATCCCTTGATGCAAACTATAAACTATTTAAGAATCAGAATGGTGAAGTGTTTGCCAGGTACATTGGTACTAACTGCAGGAATGGACCGCCTATGAAGAAGATCTGGGTTCCGAAAAGGTGTCTGGAGAACCTTCCTGTGAATGTCATCATGACACCTCACATGAAGAAGACAAACCTCAGACCAAAGGCTTCATACGGTCCAAAGGCTTCATACAGACAGAGGACTCACCTGAGTCGCACTAACGCAAATGTTTTGCAAGGAAACCATACTCAGGCATATGAATATGAGAGCGGTTCATCAAACCGCCATGTTCATAAGACCAAGAACTATTCTGCTTATTCTTATGAGTACTATTGTCCGCCTGCAAGACTGTTTGCTAGGGCTCCAAAGCCAAAGTTCTCAGATGCTGCACTTAGACTTATTGCTTCTAAGCCACCCTTGAATATGTGGGTGGCTAAGAAAGCTTAACTCTCTTTTGCAGGGAAAGGTCTCCAGCAGAAAACCAAAATCGTCTGACGCTATTGCTGGGGACCTTAAACATCTTGTAGGGCGCAAGATCAAATGCCCGAATGGTCTTACTATGTACTTCGTTCCTGAATCGCTTGCTACTCTCCCTATTAGTCCTAATCTGGATCTAAGCTTTCATAACCCACTGGTTCGTCAAATGTTTTTGCTTCACAATGCTCTTCGTGAAGCCTATCCCCCTAATTGCACTGTAGGGTACGACACCAGCGTCTTGAATGGATTATTGATAGTGGGTGTACAAATCACATGACTGGCAAAAGAAGCCTTTTTATGGACTCAACCTTACGTCCATCCAACAAGAGCCAAATCACATTTGCTGACACTGGTAAAAGTAAGGTATTGGGTCTAGGTAGAGTTGCAATCTCAAGGGATCAACACATGGATAAAGTCATGCTTGTTGAATCCCTTGGCTTCAACTTAATGTCTGTCTCAATGCTTTGCGATTTAAACATGATCGTAATATTTGGAAAATATCGTTGCCTTGTTCTAATGGAATCTGACAAGTCTCTAGTATTTGAAGGGTATCGAAAAGATGATTTGTACGTGGTAGACTTCTCAGCAGGACCACAGCTTGCCGTATGTCTTCTAGCAAAAGCTTCAGAATGCTGGCTCTGGCATCGGAGGCTTGGGCATGCTGGCATGAGGAACCTCCACACCCTGGCAAAGAAGAAGCATGTCATAGGCATCGAGGGCGTCAAGTTCAAGAAAGATCACTTATGCGGTGCCTGTGAGGCAGGAAAGATGACGAGGGCCAAACATCCCTCGAAGACAATCATGACCACTACTCGACCCTTCGAACTGCTTCACATGGATCTTTTCGGTCCCACTCATTACTCAACTCTTACTACTACTGCTGGCCTCTATGGCTTTGTCATTGTTGATGATTATTCTAGATATACTTGGGTGCACATAATCCTTTACAAGACTGAAGTGCAGGATGTCTTCAGACGCTTCGCCAATCGAGCAATGAACAACTATGGTGCCAAGATAAAGCATATCAGAAGTGACGATGACACTGAATTCAAGAACACTGGCCTTGATACATATCTTGATACCTTGGGCATCACACATGAATTCTCAGCCCCGTACACGCCACAGCAGAATGGGGTCGTCGAACGCAAGAACAGAACACTCATTGAGATGGCCAAAATGATGCTAGATGAATACAAGACTCCAAGAAAATTCTGGCCTGAAGCCATTGATACTGCATGCCATACAATCAATCGTGTTTATCTTCACAAGCTTCTGAACAAGACATCCTATGAGCTCCTTACTGGCAAGAAGCCAAATGTCAGTTACTTCAGATTATTTGGCGCCAGGTGCTGGATCAAGGACCCACATCACACCTCAAAGTTTGCACCAAAGGCACATGAGGGTTTTATGCTTGGATATGGAAAGGATTCGCACTCCTATAGAGTCTTCAATCTCTTTCATTACAAAGTGGTTGAAACAGTGGATGTGCGGTTCGATGAGACCAATGGTTCACAAAGAGAGCAACTGCCAAATGTGCTAGATGAAGTTCCATCCAGTGAATCAATCAAGCTAATGGGAACTGGAGAAATTGTACCTTCTGAAGCCCATCCTGAAGAAGAACTTATCATCTCAGCACCTGATCAGCATGAAGACAATGCTCAGCCTGAAGACATTCCTTCTAACAACGACAATGATCTTCGCCCTGTACATCCTCGCGTTGCCAATGAAGTGCAGATTGAAAGAATAATTGATAGCATCAATGCACCCGGTCCACTCACTCGTTCAAGGGCAACTCAGCTAGCAAATTTCTGTGGGCACTTCGCATTCGTCTCAATAACAGAACCCAAGAAAGTTGAAGAAGCCTTCATGGAACCTGAATGGATTCAAGCTATGCAAGACGAGCTTCAACAGTTTGAGCTGAATAATGTATGGGAACTGGTCAAGCGTCCCAATCCTCGGAAGCACAACATAATAGGCACCAAATGGATATACCGCAACAAGCAAGATGAGCATGGTCAAGTTGTCAGAAACAAAGCTCGTCTCGTTGCTCAAGGATATACTCAAGTGGAAGGCATTGACTTCGATGAAACATTTGCTCCTGTGGCTAGACTTGAAGCCATACGCATACTGCTGGCCTATGCAAATCATCACAACATACTTCTTTATCAAATGGATGTGAAGAGCGCCTTCCTCAATGGCAAGATTGAAGAAGAAGTGTATGTTGCACAACCTCCTGGCTTTGAAGATCCAAAACATCCTGACATGGTATACAAGCTCAACAAGGCATTGTATGGCCTCAAACAAGCACCTCGGGCCTGGTATGACACACTCAAATACTTCCTGAAGAGCAAAGGCTTCATACCTGGTTCTCTCGACCCCACTCTCGTCACGAAGACATATGATGGTGAACTGTTTGTGTGCCAAATATATGTGGATGACAATATCTTCGGCTGCACCAATCAGAAGTACAGTGAAGAGTTTGGATATATGATGCAAAAGCAATATCAAATGCCTATGATGGGAGAGCTGAAGTTCTTTCTCGGTCTTCAAATACGACAGCAACGCAACGGCATCTTCATATCTCAAGAGAAGTATCTCAAAGATTGCCTGAAGAAGTTCGGTATGCAAGACTGCAAAGGCTTCACGACGCCAATGCCAGCCAAGCATCATCTGGGTCCTGACGACAATGGTAAAGAGTTTGATCAAAAGGTATACCGCTCCATGATTGGTTCTTTACTTTATCTATGTGCATCTAGGCCAGATATTATGCTTAGTGTTTGCATGTGTGCTCGATTTCAAGCGGCACCAAAGGAGTCACATCACTTAGCTGTGAAGCGAATTCTTTGATATTTGGCTCTCACCCCAACTCTAGGATTATGGTATCCAAAGGGCTCAGAGTTGATCTAGTTGGATTCTCGGATGCTGATTATGCTGGTGACAAAGTTGATCGCAAGTCTACATCAGGCACATGTCACTTTCTGGGACGATCACTTGTATGTTGGTCTTCAAAGAAGCAGAACTGTGTATCTCTCTCCACTGCTGAATTTGAATACATTGCTGCTGGATCTTGCTGCGCTCAGCTTCTGTGGATGAAGCAAACGCTCAATGACTATGGCATTCATCTGAAGCAAGTGCCACTCTACTGCGACAACGAAAGCGCCATCAAGATTGCCAACAACCCAGTTCAGCGCTCGAAGACAAAGCACATTGAAATTCGTCATCACTTTCTCAGAGATCATGTTGTGAAGGAAGATATTGATATCATACACGTCAACACTGAAGAGCAATTGGCAGATATCTTCACCAAGCCCTTGGATGAGAAGAGATTTTGCAAGTTACGGTGTGAGCTAAATATCCTGGAATCCTCAAATGTCCTGTGATCAGGCACACATCCTAACCCTTATGCATACTGATGACTTAGATGTGCAACACACAAAGTAAAGTATATCTTCAATCAATGAAGACATACATTCTAAGTGTGAATACATTAATGTGGAATTTGACTTCGGAGCGCCACGATAATTGTGCGCCGTCTGGGTCTAATACTTCCTATACGGTGGGTAACGCCACCACCAAATGTTCAATTTTGAAGTGTTTCACTCATGGCGTTACCTTGCTATGTCTTCACATTTGGTTTGGCTTCAATCTCAACATGTCTTCATGATTATCTTCACTATGTTGATTATATATATATATATATATATATATATATATACTAGTGTTCTGTCCTCTACAGCATTCACTTATAGCTATGTCTTCTTGTTGAATCTTTTGAACTAAGTGAATGAGATCGGACCCTAACCTCTCTATGCTATCTATCTCAAACTCTATCTCTCCAAATCATATGCATTCTATTGAAACTGTCGAATGTCTTCTCTGCGTCCTTGTCAGTAGAAGATACAAAGACAAACCTTAAGTCCACCTTCAATGCTCATTCCTCCACATGAAACCCGGAGAAGTAGGAACGACCACCCGACAATCCAGGCATGCGTGGGACATGGAACAAACCCCAAAATTCTGCATAATGGCCATGTGTTCCTCAGATGCGAATTGCTAGGGGCACCTGTGTAATAACGCAGTGCCGCCCCTTTACCTATAAATACACACTTCACGGCGGTCATTATCTCTTCTTCCACTCTCGCACGAACCCTAGCGCCACTGCTAGCCCTCGACGACGCCGGCGACGAAGCGCTTCGCTGCCGCAACCTCTCCGACGCCGTCTTCACGCCGACCGCGGACATCGTCCTCTCCGCCGTTGCCATAGGTGTCCTCCATCGCCAAGTTAGGGCACGGAAGATCGAACTGCTCGGCCTCATCTTCCACTCCGTCTAGCAGTTCTCAGTGTGGTAAATAAAACTTCCTTTTTACAGCACTGTTAATCCTATGGCTTTGTCACTTTCTACCACAAGCAGTTTCTATTCACACAAGTTAGATCTCTCTCATATTGCATCTCATAACATACCTAGTATATTCACTTATGCTTCACAAAGTAGTTAGATTCCTCACTTGTACTGATCTCTGGATTCATACAAATCTGGAACCAACTCCTTATCTATGAGTGAATGTCTTCGCACGATGAGGTCAATGTCTTCTAAACTGATTTATATTCAAAATCTTCTGAGAATGCATATGACCTCTTCCCCTTCCCTCGCACCTTAATGCTGTCACAGGTACATGTCCGTGGGAGAATCCCTTGGTTCTCATAGTCTGCATTCATTTGCAGAATTCTTACAGCATCATATAAATTCTCCTGAAGCAAGTTCCTGTTTGTCCAGCAAGCGAAAATCTTTGAAGCCTTTGAACGTGTTGAAGCCTTTCAGTTTAAAGTTCATGGCTTCAGAGAAATCAGTAAGGAAGGGTGGCAGAAAGCGTCGTGGAGAAACATCTAGAGATCTGCCAGATGACCTCTCAGAACTGTACAAGACAGATCCTGAAGAGGATTACAATCAGCGCAAGACCCGAATCCAATGGATTCGAAGATATTGGGCAGAACAATGGTTCAAATACCGATTTGTAACCCAGGAATATGCTGAGAAAAATGCCATCAAGAGACCGTGGGGAGACATCCTATACAAGAATCTTCAACCCAAGTCCAGAGATGAAGCCATTGAACAAGGCTTCTATCCCTGCATGGTCCGTGGGCCACAGCCTGTTGATGCACACCCATCGTCACTACTACGGTGTCGTGACGACATTCTGTTCAAGCGCAACTTCCAGTTTTCCCAGAACTCAGCGAAGCAAAACAAGAAGACATTGGGACTAGACTTCAACCCTGGTCCCTCAGCTCCAAGGGCTGATGGCACACGAGATGCAGAACCCAATGTCGTCGGTCCTTTGTACAACCTTGAAGGCCTCATCACCCATATCTTGGTTCAAGGGATTGCAGTGAATGAGCCTGCAGCTGACGCTGAATCAGATGAAGCGTCTGCAGCACCGAAGCCAAAGAAGCAGCCAAAAGCTTCAAAGCCTGCCTCTGCTCCAAAACTCTCACGAGCGAAGCCACTGGCAACTTCACCTCCTGAAGACAGTGCGCAGTCTGAAGATTTGTCACGCATCTCCAAGCCCTAGAAGGTCAAGATGCCTCTGCCACACACTGGCCAAGAGCTAACAGCTGCTGCCATTCTGCGCAATGATGCCATTGATCTGTCAAGTGATGAAGATCTTGCAGATGACGCTCTTGAGCAACTCATCAAGAGCAAAGAAGAAGCAGAAATCTTCAATGATCTGCCTCTCTTTGATGTAACAATCATCCACAACTTCATTGATGAATGGTTTGAGACGCCAAACATCAGCTTCGAAGATCTACAACTACCCATTGGCCTCAGTGTCGCCTTCCATGGCGCCATTGCTTCAGAGTTAGCTATCGCCCAGAGCATTGTTGAACTGAAGCAAAAGATTGACTATGAAAAGGCTTAGTTCAAGAAGCATATGGCCAAGCTAGGCGTGCAAGAGGTGAAGAACTTCAAGATTATGCTGCACGAGCTCAAGGAAGCCTTTCTAAAGAAACATGCAGAAGCTCAGGGTTCGCATGAGCGCATGAAGGTTCTGGCTGACAGATGTGTGCAAGCCTACAATGAGGCTGAGAAGCGCAAGGCCCTTGGGCGTCCTGGCATCGACCCCAGGATGGCAGCAAAGAAGATGAAGAAGCCCGCTACGGCTGAACCTAACGCACCAAGGCAGGAAGCAGATCCCATTGTCTTCCCAACTAGAATGACTGGCTCGAAGCCAAAAAGCCGGTCAACTGCTTTAGAGCTCAAGAAGACGAGGACTGCTGAGGCTGAAGCCAGGAAAAGGAAACATCCTGAAGCCTCTCCTATTGCCCCCTCCAAGAAGAAGAGGAAGACCAAGAAAGATCGGGCTGCTCCCACAGAGCCTTTGATAGTTGAACCCATTTCCATGGTTCGTCCTGACGCTGAACGCCAACTGACAATCCATGAGCCTGCTTTCACAGAGGCTCATGAAGCTGAAGACTTTCCAGCAGCTGATCCCATCGCTGTTGAAGACATTGGTCAACATGACCATGTAGAAGATGGTGCAGTCCTTCCTCAGCTCGAGAATAGCAAACTCATCAGCATTGGTCGTCCTCTGATGCCAATCGCTCAGGATCCTTCATGGGCTGATTGCCCATAAGAGGAAGAAGACTTTGAGGCCCAGCCAACTCCAACTACACAGGCGTCGCCTGTGTTGCGCAGGCTTCACAAAGGTCCAAGGCCTCAAGTCTCTACTGAAGACAATCCAGCTGCATCAGCCGCAGAAGAAGAAGTCCCACAAGTTGCCACTCCCCTGTCCCACCAAGAAGCAGTTCTCAAGGAGAACATGATCGTGACCGATCCTCCTGCTCGTCAAGTGGAGGTTGAACATCTTGAGGCTGCCACCACCAACACCACTGAAGCCACTGACGCTGTCATGGCTGAAGCTAATGTGGATCCCTCACCAACAAAAGCACCAGAAGTCACCGAAGCCACTGATCCCTCCACTTCTGTTCCTGAGTTTGCTGCCGGTCCCCAGTTCGACTATCATGTTGAGCACAGGCCTCAGGTACAGAAGCCAATCCCAAGATTGCCAAGGTTCCCAGGTCCTGCATCAGCACCTGGCTCCTTCAATATCAATGGCTTCAGAGCAGACAACACATTCTTCAACAGCTCCAGGAACCCCTACTCAAGGGAAAGAATATCATCTGATCGGTTCTAGAGTTATCCGCAGCGAAGCTATTACTCATGTGTTCTTTACAACCAAGGTCGCATCTTCCCACACAAGCGCCTTGACATTGAAGCAATAGCTGTTCTTCCCTGTCTGGAAGAAGCTCTGGATTGCTTCAAAGAGGTTGGACTGCTGCCGTTCGTCACTGACCAAGAGCATTGGAATGAAGAGTTGCTGCTCCAATTCTATGCCACACTTCAGATCCGCGGGTATAGCAGAGATCCGAAGACTTGGGTCCTGGAGTGGATGATAGGAAACGTTCATCACAAAGTCAAAGCCTTTGACATCATTGAGCTCACTGGTTTGCCCACTCCTGGCGATTTCTACGAGCATGGTTGTCAGATTCACAGTGAAGCTATTGAGAGCATCTTTCAGAAGACTGAACCTAATATGAGTCAGATGCTTAGTATGATGAAGCCATTGCCCCAAGATGCTGCTTATCCCACGGAGTTCTTCGTTGAAGACCTTGAGTATCTGCCAAAAACCATTTATCACATCATAAGGCGAACTCTCTGGCCAATCAAAGGACATTCTCCCCATGCCAAGATGGAAGGTGCAATGAAGACTCTGGTCTTCTACATTCTTCATGGAAAATGCTTCAATACACAGGAATTCTTCATTCGCCAACTTGCTGCATCTATCTATGATCTGTTTGGTTTGAAGTTCTACGCCCCTTGGGTGATGCGGCTGATCAAACTTCACTCCGCTATCTCCTATCAGCCCTCGGCCCGCAACCGTCGAATCTTTTTGCCTGATGTGGATATGTCTATTGAAGCCATCTATCCTGAGCCTGCCAAGGAACCTCTCAGTGTTCAGAATGCAGAGCATCAAAGTTTCACTCAAAACGTTGAAGGCGTTGAAGTCGTAACTCGTGTGTATCCTTTGGCTGACACTACACGTGCACCGCATCCTGCTCTCACTGAAGCCACTGACAGTACAACTGCTCCACGACCCAAGAAGCGCACTCGTGTTCTCAACGACCGAGAGCTTCTTGTGGCTCTTCATCAGAAATAGGATAGGCATCATGACTGGCTGAAGCGTCAGATGCAAAGCCTCTTGGTGGATGTTAATCGCATTTGCAATCTTGCCACCAAGAATGCTTTTGTTGCCCATGAAACCTCTCGCCGCACATGGAAAGGGCTAACGCTGATGTGTTCTGAAGATGATCTTCAAGAGGATGGCTTCACTGAGCGATTCAAGTTTGACTCCACAAATCCTCGAAGGGCAGTGCTGCGACGAACTCCATCCCTTGAAGACTCTGAGTTCTCTTCCTCTGCTATAACTGTGAATGCCAGAGTGATCGAGGATGAAGACGATGCTACTTCACCGCCACCTCCTTCAGCACGCTTCGACTCTGCTCCAAGCTCTTCAGCACCGCCAAACACCACCAACGACCCTGCTGCTTCACCTACTCCTCATGGGAACGAGTAGATGCTCTATGTCTTCAAACCTTTTTGGTCCTTACTGACAAAAGGGGGAGAAGCATATGAGGTTGATAGTCTTCAAGCGGGTCCATATGGGCGGGTGCTTTATATTTTGCTTCGTGCTTACAACTCTCATTTTGCTACATTTGGTTCTTTGAGTTGTAACACTTAAACTCGATGGTCGTCTGCTACTTATCTGCCACCTTGTGTTGCTATGATAAATTCCGCACTTAGATCATTCTGCAGACGTCCATTTTCCATTATGCATGTTATTATCTTCATATACTTTGACATGCATAGTGGATTGTCATCATAAGTTGAAGTGGATCTCCACAAGTACAACCTGCCATGTGCATTTGCATTCCAAAAGCAAATTACTTATATGCACATCTTCAGGGGGAGCCCTTGCAACTTATGAAGACAATTCCTTATCCTTTATAATTTCACAAATTATATTCCCCGTTGAAAACTTCAACTAGTTTGTCATCAATCACCAAAAAGGGGGAGATTGTAAGTGCATCTAGTGCCACCCCTAGTTGGTTTTGGAGTATTGACGACAAACCTAGTTGAGGGACTAATGTGTTTGTGAGAATTGCAGGATAACACAGGTAGAAGTCCCTCATTGATTCGGTTTTCCTACCAGAGATGACCCCTAAAAATGTATGAAGACATTGAAGTCAAAGGTGGTATATGAAGATATTCACATTGAAGACTATGACAAGAGAAGACACCACATGAAGCCTATGGAGCTCGAAGACTTAGATCTTTCATAGTTCTCTTTCTTCTATGTTGAGTCATAGGAACCACCATACTGTTAAGTGGGGTCCAAGAGAACCAGTCAGAATGACTTAAGTGATGCTTAAACAAAACCTATGTCTTCGAGTGAAGACTTTGAGAGCGAATCTTGTCCAGAGTCGGGCAAGTCAGCTTTGCTTGAAGCCCAAGTAAAGTTGCCGTGTGAGTTTGAAATCTGACCGTTGGAACACGTGTCAGTTCCTTAGTGACCCAAGGTCATTTCGGACAAATCAGGTCGGGTTGCCAAGTGGCTATAAATAGCCCACCCCCTACAACCATAAACGGTTGGCTGCTCAGATTCAGAGTACAACTTTTGTCGTTTGAGAGCAACCCACCTCGAAGCCTTTGAGAGAGAATTCCTTGCGAGGATAAAGCCCTAACCACCCAGAGCAAAGAGAATTAGGCATCACTTAAGTCTTCTTGTCTGTGTGATCTGAAGACTTATTACACTTGAGGACTGTGCATCCTCCAGCCGGTTAGGCGTCGCGTTCTGAGCATCCAAGAGACATTGTGGATTGCCGGTGAACGAAGTCTATGAAGGTTTGGGAGTCTACCTTGAAGACTTACCAGAGTGACTGGGCGAGGTCTGTGTGACCTTAGCTCAAGGGGAATACGGTGAGGACTGGGTGTCCTGAGCTGCGTGTTCAGGACTGGGTGTCTGGGACTGTGTGTCCTAAGGTTTAAATACCTAGCTGTCCTAACTAGACGTACAGTTGTCACAGCAACTGGAACTGGTCCAACAAATCATTGTCTTCAGCGAGTCACTGGTTTCATCTTCCCTTCCCTTTACTTACTGTTACTCCTTGTGAAGTCATTGTATGTTCACACTATCTTTTGTCTTCACCGAGTGACTGCGTGTTCTGTGTGGCTTCACAATATCTTCCTACCTGATCCTTACTACATTGCTGCTATTAGTCATTGTGCTTTCACTCTATTGAATACTTGACTATGGCTTGCCTAGTGTAGTCTACCTTCCGCTGCAGGGTAATAGGTTTATTTCTATCGTTTGTCTTCATAACTTCCACATTTTGAAGACTTTCGTAAAAATCGCCTATTCACCCCCCTCTAGTCGATATAACGCACTTTCAAACCCACTTTCCAAATTTAATTGGGAACCCTTTCATAACCATCACCTTTTCTAAAAATCCTAGTTAATTTTGTCCTTTCTTAAAATCAAGCTTGAAATTAACATCACTTCTTTTCTTAACTCTAATCTCATGAATTATCTCACGCAACAATAGCACACCATCTAAAATAAACATATTTCTCACAAAAGCCGTCTACACAGGGGATATAATCTTATCAGCTACAACAACGGCTCTGCTTTGACCACAGTAAAAGTCATAAAAGGAACATTTAACAAACATATAGGCCTATATCTTTGGATCATCATTCCCTTTAGGCAACAAGGTAATAATGCCATAGTTAAGTCTTCCTACATCCAACTTTCCATTAAAAAAATCATGAAATAGAGGCATCAAATCATCACAACTCAAGTCCCAGAAATGTTGGAAAAACTCTGGGAAACCCTTCAGGACCTGGGGATTTATTATGTTTCATCTGGAAAACATCATGTTTTACTTCCTCAACTGTAAAAGGTTTGATCAGCAACTGCTTATCTATATCATCAAGCACACATTGTGAAGGAACATCTAAAGAGACATTAATAACACTAGCCTCTGGACCAAAGAGCTCCTCCTTTCTAATATGTTGTTACTGCACAGCTAGAACTTTTCTAGTGTTATACTTGTCTACAGATAAAGCATAATTTCACTCTCTTTGTCTATATCATCGATAGCAGTTTCCAAAATTTTCTTCTGTTTTCTATAAAAACTTTCATAGTTGATGTTCCATCCTTTCAACTTTTTTCTCACTACTCTAACTCTATTTTGCCACTTATCTAACTTAGTTGTATCAAAATGAAATGCATTCCAAACTTTGCTGGCCACCTCACTTAGATGCTCTCTAAGAAACCAGAAATGGAACTGTACCTGGGGCGGCCTGGTAGCGGACGTCGGGGTGGGGGGCAGGGGGTGGACGGGGTCCTGGCCCCGCAGGTGCGGCGGCTCCGACGGCGGGAGCGGGCCGGAGGAGGAGGAGTGGGCCATCTTCTTCTCGCTGCCGTCGCCGGTGCCGGCCTCTAGGTCCTGGCCGACTCCCATGGTTCACGGACGGAGATCGGCGGGGACGGGGCGGCGGCGGCTGGGGACGGAGCGGACGGAGGGGACGGAGGAGGCGTGGGAG
>NC_057794.1:425468622-425474066 GCF_018294505.1 Triticum aestivum | reverse complement strand
GGTGGCAGGGGACGGAGGGGACGGAGTGGGCGGAGGGGGCGTGCAGGCGCGGCGGCGGCGTACGGTTGGGGCGGAGGGGGCATACTGAGTGGGGAGGAAGGGAGGGAGGGGAATAGGTTGAGTGGGGGGAAGCGTACTAATGGCGCACCGAGCGGCGGTGCGCCATTAGAAAGTTTTTTTGCCAAAAAGTAAAAAAAAATTACTGGCGCACTCTGTCGCCAGTGCGCCATTAGTAGTTCTAATTACTAATGGCGCACTTTGCCCGGATGCTCCATTAGAATGTTTGAAAAAATGAAAAAAAATTGTTTTACTAGTGGCGCACCTTCTGCCTGGTGTGCCATTAGTGTATTCCACACCAATGGCGTATCTCCACCAGGTGCGCCATTAGTATATAGTAGTGGCGCACCATTTCTCTGGTGCGCCATTAGTGTCAATCCTATCTTTAGCCCTTTTCCTAGTAGTGGAAGTTGTAAGCTGGTGCGAACGGGAGAGTCGGCCGCGGAGTTGTAAGCCGGCGCGAACGGGAGGGTCAGCCGCGGAGTTGTAAGCCGGCGCGGACGGTAGAGTCGGCCGCAGAGTTGTAAGCCGGCGGGGACGGGAGAGTCGGCCACGACATTTTAAGTCGGCGCAGACAAGAGAGTCGGCCGCGGAGTCGGAAACGACACGGACGAGGGTGAGTCGGCCGTAGGCATGAATGACGAGTCAGTCGCATGTGTTGATGTAGCAGGGGCGGCGACTTGCTCACGTATCTGTCCAGTAGCATGGCACGGACAAGCGCCAATGCAAAAATAGTATGGGCGCATGCCCCTTTGCAACTCCTTTGTAACGAGTAATGGTCCTGCGAAAAAATACTAGAGACCAGAGTAATTGTTCTCAAACAATTTAATATATGCTGATAAGATACATAGAAAGCACCTGGTGATTTGTTGGATGAACGCAGAATGATGCTTGACATAGTCAGATGAAAAAGATAGCCCGTACTGATGTTTTGCTCGGCCTTCGGCATTCAAGTATGCTTGATTGCAAACTGTTGAGCCCTTCACATGTTCATCATGGCGCAGACGGGCGCAGAGTAATTTTTTTGAACGAAACAACTGTGCTCGGATGGACAGATCTTCACGTGCAGGAACCACATAATCCGTTGAGTCTCGGTCTTCATGATGGCCACGCACAAATATAGTCTTAAAGCATGGAGACCCCTTTGTTTGGATCATCACATGGAGTATTTAATTGGTTTCCCTTTTGGTAAATGCATCTGTGTCCATGGAGAATCCCGCCATATGCTTTGGTATTTCCTTTGATCCACGTACACAGCTTGTTTTCATAATAAGTTGATGAAATAGTCACCAAACACTCAAAGCAACCTGTCTTATCCTCACATCTTGAATAATAACAGAATGGGCAGCAGCTCCAAAAGAACAGGCAAAGCTGCGTCAGAGGCCGCGGCGGTGTTGACTTGAGCGGCTCAAGGTAGCTTGAAACCGGCCAAAGCGGTGGCTCAGAAACAACCGTAGAGGCAGAGGTGAGTTGGCACGAAGTCCTGTGTAGGTGGAGGTTTCAATTGACTATGACAATAAAGTTGCTATCTATGATGATTATTATGATGACATGTATGCCATAAAGAGTAATAAATCTTCTATGCTTGTGCATCATGAAAAGAGTGATGCATGTGATAGTTATATTGTTGAATCCATTCATGATGTTTCTGAAAATTATTATGAGGAAGGAACTTATGCTCTTACATATCCCAATAATATCAACTTTCTTCTCTATGTGTTGATTGTTTTGAAGTTGCACTTGTTTTGCCTTCCTATGCTAGTTGATTCTTGTTCCCATAAGTTGTTTTCTCACAAAATACCTATGCATAGGAAGTGGGTTAGACCTAAAATGTGCTAGTAATATGCTTCATGATGCTCTCCTCATGTTTCAATTCTTATCTTTTATGTGAGCATCATTGAATCATCATGCCTAGCTAAAAGGCATTAAAGAAAAGCGCTTGTTGGGAGACAACCCGACACTTTTACCTACTGTTTTTGTGTGTTCACATGATTAGGTGTAACACCCTCGATGCGACTATAGCTCCCACGTGTCGAGGCATGACTTAGAGACATAATCACATTAAAGGCATATGTCGCAAGTTAGGCAATCTTCACAACATCCCATGTAATATAAATAATAAAGGGGAGATAACATAGTTGGCTTACACTCGCCACGTCAATGAAGTACATAAATAACATTACATCATCCAAACACTCATGGCCCGACTACGGCGCCAAAATAAAAGAGAACCCAACATGCGACAACGGTCCCGTTCACCCCCAACTGGGCACCACTACTGATCATCGGGAAAGGAAACATAGTAACATTGAGAGTCTTCATCGAACTCCCACTTGAGCTCATACGCGTCTCCTGGAGCGGAATCATCAGGCCCTGCATCTGGTGTAATAGTAATCTGTGAGCCACCGGGACTCAGCAATCTCGCACCCTCGCGATCAAGACTATTTAAGCTTATAGGTATGGCAAGGTAAATATGAGTGGAGCTGCAGCAAGCGACTAGCAAGTATGGTGGCTAACTTATTCTCAAAAGAGAGCGAGAAGAGGAGGCAAAGCGCGAGCAAGAAACTAGAGAGAGCAACATGCGCAAACATCACTCCAACACCGTGTCCACTTCCCAGACTCCGCCGAGAAGAGGCCATCACGGTAACACACTCAGTTGATTCAGTTTAATTAATTAAGGTTCAAGTTATCTACAACCGGACATTAACAAATTCCCATCTGCCCATAACCGCGGGCACGGCTTTCGAAAGTTCAAATCCCTGCAGGGGAGTCCCAACTTAGCCCATGACAATCTCTCACGGTCAACGAAGGAATAGACCTCCTCCCAAGACGTTCCGATCAGACTCGGTATCTTGGTAACTCAAGACACTTCGACAGGTTAAAACAAGACCAGCAACACCACCCGAATGTGCCGACAAATCCCGATAGGAGCTGCACATATCTCTTTCTGAGGGCACACTCAGATTGTCCTAGGTACGGGTAGGCTAGCCCAGTGTTGCCCCTGGTGGCGACCGGTAGCTGACAGGTGGACCTACACTCAGAGGAGCACTGGCCCGGGGGGGTTAAAATAAAGATGACCCTTGAGTCTGCAGAACCCAAGGGAAAGAAAAGGCTAGGTGGCAAATGGTAAAACCAAAGTTGGGCATTGCTGGAAAAGCTTTAAACAAGGCGAACTATCAAGGGGTTCCCATTATAACCCAACCACGTAAGGAACGCAAAATCCGGGAACATAACACCGATATGACGGAAACTAGGGCGGCAAGAGTGGAAGAAAACACTAGGCGAGAGGCCGAGCCTTCCAACCTTTACCAACTATATAGATACATTAAGATAACATATCAATATAATGATATCCCAACAAGTAAATAAAAGATGTTCCAACAAGGAACGGCCTCCAATCTTCACCTGCAACTAGCAACGCTATAAGAGGGGCTGAGCAAAACGGTAACATAGCCAATCAACGGTTTGCTAGGACAATGGTGGGTTAGAGGTTTGACATGGCAATTTGGGAGGCTTGCAAGCAAGTGGTAGGCATCGTAGCATTGGCATAGCAAAAGAGCGAGCAAACTAGCATAGCAAAGATAGTAGTGATTTCGAGGGTATGATCATCTTGCCAGCACAGTTGTCAGAGTTGACTGGATCCTCGAAAGCAAACTCAAACGGGCTCCTCGTTAGCGAACTCGTCTCCCGGCTCTACCCAAACAAGACAAACAAGTAGCAAGGATACAATCAACCACGTGCAAGGATCAAACAAGATGATGCAACGATGATATGCTATGCGGGATGCGATGCGGGATGCAAAATGCAAGATATGATAGGAAATGCATGAACCTGGCCTCAACGTGGAAATCCAAGTATGCCACTGGAAAGATGAGATGAGATCGCTTGAAAACGATATAAAGAACGCCGGAATCGGAGTTACGGTTTGGAAATGGCAAGCGATTCAAATATGGCACCGGTCTGCGATTTACAGCAAGTAGGCATCTGAATGCAATGAAATGAACATGCTACAACACCCAAACATGACAACAAAATACATGGAAGGGATGCACACAAGATGTTTAACAAAAGTCTAGCACTGAGCTATGGCCAATTCATCCATTAACAGGTTCAAACAAGCATGGCAAAAATGCATATGACAAACAGATCTCAGACTTAGTGAAATTAACACTTGACTGGAATTTCAGATCAGGTAGCCCTCTTCGGAGCAACAAAACTACATGCTACAGGACCTGATCATGGCAAAGTAAAGCATGGCATGGAGCTACTCAAAGAGTTTAACAAAAGTCCCTTAGTGACCTTGAGCCAAAAGGGATCAGAAAATACAATTGCAAGTAGGTGAACATAGCAAAAACATAATCAGTTTTCATACTTAGTGAAAACTGGCACATGCTGAAATATAACTCAAGTAGGCATGTTTACGAGCTCGATGCACTCACTATGGTGCAAGTCATGGCAATACGAGCATACATCCATCAAGAAGGCACAAAATGCAAGCTAGACATGGCAAGAACAATAGCATAGCATGCACGGATCAACTACAACATCATCGACAAAATTGCAAACAAGTTGACAATCTGCCCAGATTCACAAAGTAGCAAAAGTAGAGCTCGATTGACTCAAGCTAGTATGCTCCATAATTGCAAACAAAGACATGGATGGATAGAGAACTACAAGATTAACAAAACATCCTTACTGATCATCCTCAAAAGAGGCACGGATCACTAGGAAACAACATGAACATATGGCATCGTGAGATAAACAATCCCAGGACTTAGTGAAATTACTAAGTCCCTGAAAACAGATTTACCGAGTGCCTCACTTTGCAAGCTTGCACTAGTCACCTCACACATCACAAAAATGCATGGATTGCACCTCTGGAAACATGACAAAACCCTTAACAAAACATATGTAGAGCATCAGGGCATATCATGCACACAATAATCATGGCAAAAATGACAACAGTGCTAAACGGAGTAGCAGATCTAACAATTAACTCAAGTAGCCCTTTTCTAACAGCATTTCGGGCATCAAGATGAACTCAAATTAAAATGATTCAATGGAATGAAATGATGTACTCTCTAAGATGAACATTTTGATATGCTATATGCATGAATCGGAGCTACGGATGCAAAGTTACGGAGCCGTGAACAGGAGCACTTGGATCTGAGATTTGAGGACTTAGAAAAAAAACACCTCGCGAGAAAAAAAAACAACTCCGGCGAGAAGAGGCCGGTTCCTTCGTCTCCGGCGACGGCGAGGCTCAAGCGCGGCGGGGGGAGGCCGGGGAGCGGCCGGACTCCGGCGGGGTGGCCGGATCCGACCCTGGGAGGCGCGGGCGGCGCGGATCGGGGCGGCGGCGGCCGGATCGAGGTGGCGGCGTGGTG